>NW_027492773.1:307500-522175 GCF_021521415.1 Bidens hawaiensis
GAGGATACCGAAACCAGGCTGAAAATCTAAAAACTGAAATTGAACGGTTTTCAAAAATTCAAAAACCAAATTTTTGGTTATTGGTTCGGTTTAGCCCAAAACCAACCTAAACTGAACCGTGCACATCCTTATTAGATTTGAATTTGACATTGATAAGTGCAGTGTATGCTTTTAGTTCAATTATGATATTGTCATCTGAAAATTGTATCTAGGGTTAGATTGACAATGGCAGAGAATGGATCAGTGAACGATGATACTAATCTGGAGATTGTTAACAACGAAGCATCAGTTGATGAGTTATCAAGAGAGGTTCAAGAAACACTTTCACTCTCACAAAGGCACAAGTTTTGGGAAACGCAGCCCGTCGGGCAGTTCAAGGATCTGTCCAACACGAGCCTGCCCGAAGGCCCGATTGAACCACCAACACCTATCTCTGAAGTTAAACAAGAGCCTTATAATCTCCCGAATCCTTACGAATGGGTCACTTGTGATATGAGCTCTGCAGACACGTGTGCAGAGGTTTATAACCTTCTTTCAAACAATTATGTTGAAGACGATGAAAACATGTTCAGGTTTAATTACTCAAAAGAGTTTCTCAGGTGGGCCCTACATCCACCGGGCTATTATAAAACCTGGCACATTGGGGTCCGTGTCAAGACTTCAAAAAAGCTTGTGGCTTTCATAACGGGAATCCCTGCAAGAATGCGGGTTCGTGATGAAATTGTTAGCATGGCGGAGGTTAACTTCTTATGTGTTCATAAGAAACTAAGGTCCAAACGTTTGGCCCCGGTCATGATCAAAGAGGTCACGAGAAGGGTTCATTTGGAAAACATATGGCAAGCTGCTTATACAGCAGGGGTCGTTTTACCGACGCCAATAACCTCTTGCCAATACTGGCACCGATCGTTGAACCCTAAAAAGCTTATTGATGTCGGGTTTTCAAGATTAGGCCCGCGGATGACAATGAACAGGACTTTGAAGCTGTATAAACTACCTGATTCACCTGTCACACCCGGGTTTAGGAAAATGGAACTTCGTGATGTACCCGCAGTGACCCGATTACTTCGGGCTTACTTACTGCAGTTTGTGGTCGCGCCTGATTTTGATGAACTTGATGTGGAACACTGGATTCTTCCAAAAGAGGAAGTTGTTGACAGTTATGTGGTTGAAAGCCCCGAGACTCACGAAATAACCGATTTCTGCAGTTTTTACACGCTGCCATCGTCGATTCTCGGGCACCCGACTCACTCGATTCTGAAAGCGGCTTACTCTTATTATAATGTTGCAACCAAGACTCCGT
This sequence comes from Bidens hawaiensis, assembly GCF_021521415.1. NCBI lineage: Eukaryota > Viridiplantae > Streptophyta > Magnoliopsida > Asterales > Asteraceae > Bidens > Bidens hawaiensis. Next base: position 308,801 of record NW_027492773.1, read on the forward strand.
TAGTTCAGCTGATGAACGATGCTCTCATTGCTGCGAAACAGAAGGATTTTGATGTTTTTAACGCGTTGGATGTGATGCATAATGAGACGTTCTTGAAGGAGTTGAAGTACGGGCCAGGTGACGGTAAGCTTCATTATTATCTTTATAATTATAGGATCAAGAACATCTTAAAATCATCAGAACTTGGGCTTGTGCTTTTGTAGTTTGAAAACTAGATCATGGTTTTGGATATTGTGTGTTGGTTTTAGATTTTGATAATTATCTATGTACTCTGGTTGGTAATTTGATCTCTTGAATTCATAAACATCCATCTTTTTTTTTCTTTACAATTAAGTGAATTTTATTTTCATTTTGTTTCTTATATACTTATGTTATGGTTATCTGCTTTTGAAAGACATGGTAGCTCATAGATAATTATTTTGGGATTGTTATATTATTATATTGTGTAAATAAATAGTAGTTGTATTAGATGAAAGGCTAGTGCTATAGTTGAGCTTTTATAGTGACACTTAGGTTCAGGGCCTCAATATTCAATGAGCTCAAATATAAGCTTGTTTGTTTAAGCTCGACTCGATTCGAGTTTTTAGCTAGCTGATCTTATATAGCTCACTGGTGACTCATCTTGTTAACCCCTATATCCAATCTATAGGGTGGACACTTCCATGTTCTAATGAATTTAGAGTTTTTTTTAAAAGATTTCATTGAAATAATTAACAATGTTTACACAACTTTGTGATGGCTCGCATTTTCATACTCAACCCTCATTTCATTTTTTTAAACCACAAAACAAAAACCTTTTCATCCTCTTAAATACCATCTTCATTTGTGTCTTCAAATTACTCAGTAAATACCCATCATTTTATATGGAGCAACCAAATCCCGAATCAATAACTTGGGTAGGTCATGAAGATGGGCCCACGAAGAAGATGTAACGTTAGTAATGGTTTGGGTCTATCTAAAAGACTTGGACCTTGTGGAACAACGAATGTTGGGATTTCGGCCACGAGTTTGTCCCTATTTTGTTTCAAAGGAAGGATCAAGCGATCGTACAGAGCATCAAGTGTGTTCGAAATGGCAAACTATGGTAAGATAAATTAACGCCCTCAAAATCGACACATTTGAAGTTTTAACAAAAGTCAAAACGCCGATGAAATTGGGAATCAAATGCTTTTCTATTTTATATATTTAATAAAGCGTTGTTTCAAGTATTTATGTATTTTAAATTTTATAATTTATAATTTATGCAGTTTTATCTATTTTTTTATTATTTTTATTGAATGAAATATTATTTGTTTAGTTTTAATTAAACAAAATTAGAAATGCCAAAAAGAAAAAAATGATCGAGTAATAATTGTTGCAGAGTTTTGAGAAGAGTTTTTGACTACTTTTTTTTTATTGTAAAATGTTGAAATGGTTACCGGACGTCACATGACGTAAGATGCTCATGGGCATAGTATTTTGACCACGCATAGTCTTGCATTTAAAAGCAGGAAACATCCAATTTATTAAATTAAATAAAAAGTAAATTATATTTCTTTTTAACGACTAACGAGTAAAACTCGACCACGATATCAAAAGGCGATCCTAATTCCTATATACCCATATTCACAACAAGAAGTAAATAAGTAATTACAACCAAAACACCAACCAATGGCCGAGATATTTACGATAAACCCATGCTTTTTCATTCTTTCAATTCTAATTTATAAAATATCATTTGAGGTCGGAATCTTTATTCAATTCACTTGTTCCCCAACCAAACTCTTAGTCTTAACTATACAAACCGAAACGGAAACACCCATACTTCCCTCCCATATATATCACACATGATCTCATAACTCCACATTCATCTTAGTAACCGAGGAGGACAAAGACCGGTTAGGGTCAGCTTTTAGTTGGTCCCGGTTTCTAACGAATCTGGATTTAACCCACCCGATAACTGAAAATCCATAAAATTGGACAAAAAAATCGCTCAGCTGCCGGTTGCTCAAGCAGGCAGTTGTCTCAAGTAATATGTCATTTTCTTTCCTTTTATGCTTCATATTTAAAGTATCTTTATTATTAACACCACTTAAGCAAAAAACCAGATCAAACACAAAAACAATGCTAATTTATGTTAAACCCAAGCGAAATTTGTATTTTTAAACGTGTCAAACTTTTTTTGTACTCAAAAGTGTTGTTAGAAGGTTACGATACACAATGTCATTTATGTCTTTTCTTTCAGTTGTAGGGTTTAAAGCCTGAGGAATCCCATGACTAGGCGAATGGAGGTTTGATAGTAACAATGCTAATTCGGGCTTTTCAGTCGTTGACTGATTGTTTCTAAACTTTGTACAAGCATATGTTCTGTGGAACAAGCTTACTTTTTGATTTTTAAACTATATTTATATTTTAGCTTAGTTGGCCCTCAAATTATGCTTTTGCACATAACGGGTTAGATTTGTTCCAGACTTAGGGGTATTGTTGGTATATTTATTTATTTTTTGTATGAGTTTAGATGTTGGCTATGATGATCACTTTAAATAATGAGATTTCGATGATCCAAGTTGTGTCTTGGCGGGGCAATTTCTGGATGGCACTGTTATGGTCTGTGCAACCGTGAATTTGCAGCCATCACGTAACCCATATCTTCTCTTTCTGAATCTCGGATATACAGATCTGAGCCTGTTTGTTTTGTTGTGTTCGATTTAATCTAGGAAAAGTCCCCAAAATAAGTTAGCACGCAGCAACACTTTTGTACCCACTTGGAGTAAAAAAATGGATTTTAGTGACTAGATTTAAAACTTTTATGTCAATAAATCTATTTTGCATTTTGTTTATTGAGTTTATATATAGTTACTCAAATGCATTTTCCACTATAGTATTTTTGGCATTCTCGATTTGGTAATCGGGTTGCAAATGTTGCTGATACGGTTAACTTGCAATCTTCATATTGATACAAAGGTAAATTAGGTTTGTATGCAAATGGTTTCAAATTTATATCTTGACCATAACAATAACTTAGGTATTTGCTAACGTACATGTTAGGTGATCTGTTTATAGTTGTGGACAACTTCATAGTTAAACAAATCGAACAGTGTATGTGTGTGTGGGTGTATTTATGTGTATCTTTTGCTTTATTTTCTATGTGAGTTTTCTGTTTGCACTATTGTTGTGATCATAGTTATCAAATGCGATAAGCGCTCGAAATCGTTGAGGCTGGGTCTAGCGCCCAGGCGATAAGCACAAAAAAAGCGCCCGATTTTAAAAAAAAGCGCACATTAAAAAACAATTTTTTTAACTTAAATAGAACATCTTATGAAGAGCACATACATTCATTCTTCAAATAGTTTATAAAACAACCAAAAACCAAAATAAAAAACATGAGGTAGTACCAAGAAGCTATTTGCTGAAACAAATATTAAAGTTAGATAAGATTATAAGAAACAATGAACAAAAAATGCAGAGTATAGAAAGAAATCCGAAAATAGGAAATTAAGAACAAAACTAACATGTAGATTCTTAGTTTCTTGATGATTTTGTGTGCTATAATATTGATTATGGAACCCCTTAAATAGTGAAGTGTTAGGGACTCCTAGAGAATATTGCGCCTTAATTATCTGCTACATGCTAATCGCAATTAATGCGCCTGGCACTTTAAATGCGCTTAAGCGCAAAAAGCGCACACTTTTAATAACTATGGTTGTGATGATGGCTAATTTATTTTTTTGGGGTTTTGTAGTGTTTGGTTTGGTTTGGGTATATTCGACGTGGATGAAGTTGGTAGCCGCATGAGAAGCCGTTTCTAGAGTGATTGTTGCATGACCCAGTCTTTTGTTCGACGCCTATTGATGTAGGAGTGATGTTATTTTGTGTTTAATGACCATAATTGTTATATGAAACGGGAAAATCTAATGACCAATGTGGTTTATTTTTACTTCAATCAACTTTGTTTTCTTCACTTGTTTGTGAGACATTCGATTAATAATCATGGGCGTAGCTTTGTAGAGGGTGAACCCGACCCCCTCGTTTTTTCTCAGCATTGTAAATTTATTCGTTTTTGGCCAAAAAAAATTTACACATAGTGTAAATTTACCCGTGTATGACCGAGATTTTGAGCCCAGCCCCTTCTCATTTATAATTTTTTTACACATATTAAGTCCCCCCCCCCCCCCCGGTGGCGTATATGTCCAAGCTTCGCCACTCGCAGTAATATTTGTTTTGAGTTGACAATTCTGATGATTTCAACCAATTTTTATACATAGTGTAAAGTTATCCGATTTTGTCACTGTTAATAATGTTCGTTTGAGTTGACAATTCCGACGTTTGTATATATATATGTACCAAATTTTATATACAAACTTTTCAATTTCGATGGATTTTTACCATTGAGCGATTAAGTGGCGACTAGTTGGTAGAGTATTAACTAGCGAGTAATAAGGAATTAATTGGCTTATAGATGGTATTTTTACAACATTGCTTAGGGGCGTCTTTGTAATTAGTTTAGATGTCTTGCTATAATCAACAGCACAAAACATTCAAAAGAAGGTTTTATTTAAATATAGCAATACTATATAAATATCATAGATAACAAAAATCTTGATTTTATGACAACAATTTAAGAAATAAAGTATATAAAAGTTAATTGAGTTGAAAAGGTTTGTAAAATTATATTTAAACAAAACTAATCAACAATGACTGATTTCTTGTTTTACCATTTCAGCCATAGAAATATTAAGATTAACTAACCAAATAACAGGCAAATAGCGTAGAAGGATAACCAACTTTCAATAAAATGTGTTCATTTAATTAAATTTTTGTGTTGTAAAATTATATGTCTCGGTCATTTATTTAAATTCGTTTATGTCAATTCGTTTACATTCATTTATTTTTGTACTCTACACTTGTTCAAGTTTGTTCGCTTACACCCGTTAAAGTATTCATATAAATTTTTTTTGCCCGTTATAACTTAGTCTAGTTTTTCAAACTTTTTAGGCCTAACACATTGTTCATGACATGTCTTTTGATTGAATTTATCTCAGTTTTGCTCATCTATTTACGTCTGCAAACCGTTCATTTATACTAAGTTAACGAACGAGCACAAATATGTTCATTTTCTTAACGGACGAACACGAACAAGAAACTCTTGTTCATTTAGTTTTCGTATTCGATTGTTTGTTCGTCGGTTGAGTTACATGATGTTGGACGTAATTTCGGGCTCCAAGTCACAAGTTGGTGAACTTCGGGGATCAATAATGACAAGGAGGTCATAGTTGGTTATGCTTCCTAGTTACGTTATGTTTCCTAATTGTATTGTGATTATAATAGGTAATGTCTTGGCTAGCAAGTTAGGTTAGTTTATATAAACCAAGTCATGGTTAGACATTATAGAGTGTGGTGGTGTGAGGTGCAACCGAGTTAGGGTTCATCTAGAGACACACACACACGAGATGTAACTGAGTTATGGTTCATCTAGATGCAACCGTGTTAGGGTTCATCATTAGTCAAACCGAGTTAGGGTTTGATAGAGTTGTAATCAGTTTTTTGAGTTAGATTTTCTGATTAATATAAACGGAAGTTATTTGTTTAGTTTGTGTTTGATTATTGATCCTGGACTTGACACGAGCGAACATGAACATGCTGCGTTCGTGTTTGTTCGGTTCTTTTACAAGCCTATTTTTTCATGATGTGGTGCCTGACTGCTTGTAAAACCTTGAGAATCTTCCACTAACAATAAAACATCGTGAAAAGGATTATGAACCATATAACAATTACTTAATAAACATAATTCACAACAGGTAGAAGATCTAAAACTGCAGTGCCAAATGAGGCTGGTTTGTGACAGCCACGAGCATAACCAACAACATGGAATGCAAGTGATCGTCATCAATGCATGCAATACAAGTAATCATAAGATGACAAGTCGCACCAATATGCTTAATGACCATTTTTTCCATCTAATATGCTTAATATGTAATATAGAATATAGATAGATATAGATATTTTAACAGTCATTTGGTTTCAAGCTAGTTTGACAAAAAACTTAACTGAGCTGGAGCCGTTAAAATCAAAGCTGATTACAAATCTAGTTTTCGGTTCAAGGTTGAACAGAAATCGAATTAGTTAGCTGGTTTGTAGTTTTGTTGCAGTTCAGAATATGAGTATCTGATTGGAACCGAATAACAGATAATAACTCCAATCACAAAACACTAAAAGGATTTACATGAACATTAAAAGTAAACATAATATAAGCTATTACAAATCCATAATCCAACAACTTTTTTTATAAGATATTTAACCATTTTTTATTTAGAAAAAAACAAATTCATCAGAGTACATGAAATAAATGGCAGAATCAAGCAATTAAAAATGAACATAATTTGAGGGTAAAAATGGACGTCATAAATTGAGGGTTAAAATTTACAATACCAAGAATTCAAAATTTATCAAGATTTTCAGCAACAATATCAAGAATTCAAAATCCTAAAGTAAATCAATATACAAACACATATTATTAAATGTTTAAAAAAAATCAATACATAAAAATATTTTTCAAGTGCAATGGCAGTACCTTTAAAAATGAGATTTTATCATTCAAATTTCATTTGCACTTTGCATTACATTCATCCAAGCTTTGTAAACATTTGTCACACTTGTCACTTGTTTTACTACAACAAAACTTCGCATTAGGACAATAAAGTCCGATACTAAAACAAAACTTCGTTACTCCACTTGTGGCACCTATAAATGAAAATAATGTCGCATGTTTTCTATAATTTTATACATTTACTGGTTTAAAAAGAAAAGTGTAAACTCAATTAAAGAAATTTGTTGTCGTATTAAAAGTAATATCATTTACAATAGTTACAAAACTTAGATATATAAAAATAAATTATCATTTAAAATAAAATAAACTAATCATCCGCGAGAGGGAATATCTACCCTGCCTCCTACGGACGTTCTTGTGTTTGGCTGGGCAGGGGTAAGCATGCGTGTGTTGACCTCACTGGGGTGTCCCCATTGGTGGGGCTGAGAGACAGTGGCTTTGTGCCGGGACATGCGGTTTTGAGGGCAGAATCTAGAAAAGTTGCTAAGCATGAGGGCATGAGGCAGCGTGTTTGGAGAATCAGCACGTGTTCATTCCATTTGCCTTCGACACATTTGGATCCTTAGCTCCCGAGGCGGTTCGCTTCTTGGAGCGGGCGCAGAAGGTGGTCCACAGTGACTCGCAGAGCCCGAGGAACTAAGGATTTATATTTAGTAGAATAGGCTTTGCGATTCAGAAGGGAATAGCGGCACAGCTTGTTGCTCGCTTACCCATTATCCAGACGTAACTCGGTTTGTGTTATATTAAATTAAAAAAAAAAGAGAATCATCATTACAGATATATATTCAACATTTTCTAAGGGCACATATATTTAATTCTGCATACTGTTAGTAATTTTAGTATCATCATATAATTAACCGTAAACAGATTGACTTGTGTTGACCGAAGTGAATAATAATATACATTAAGCATGTCCGGGCCGAACTTTGAACAATATTAGAAACGGTTTTGTATTGAAAAATCTTTGATCTTGTAAGCTCTAAAATTTGATGAAAATCCAATGTTGAAGGGAATCCTCTTTCACCCAAAACGCGGCCCAAAATGATTTGAAGCAATTTTTGTGGAAGACTGAATACGGGAATGCAAGTCGTTTTTAGGTTCTAAACGAAGAAATATTATACACATTTTTTCTTGAAAATATCTTCCAAGACATACCGATTGAATTTCGTGTGTACCATCAAATTCTTTCGATATAAGACTAAATCACAATTCTTAGATAAATCAAGTGTTACAAAACTATAAAAACAACACCCCCGTAAGTAGCACGCGCTATGTGTACGTGTGAACGATGTGCGTAAACACATACATGAACGAACACACACAAACATGTAATATACTAATTTATTAAGAAATAAAACTCAAAATTATTGATAAGGTACCTACGACCATAACCATAGATGTAATTATAAGAAAAGGAATAAGATTAGCCATATTCTTCATGATCTGTGCTTTCGGCTATGAAATACACTATTCAGACAGAGTGTACTACAATTTGTAACATGTTTTATAAAACAAAACGAAATTTAAGGATTCACAACCTATGCATGACAATATTTGAAGTAATACATGTAATGTGCATGAAGTCATGAACAAGGTGCACTACCGAAAATAGGATAATTTAGGTGCTGTTTGTTTTTTAAGAGGTAAAACGTCTGCAGTCTGCAGACCACATCTGCAAGCATCTGTAGCAGAAGAGGTGGATCAAACCTCTGCAGTCTGTAAGAAGAATATTGTTTGTTTTTTAACGTCTGCAGACTGCTAAAATATATAACAGAAATTTTTAAATAAGCTGAAATTTAAATAAAAAAATCATTCAATCAACTAAAAATTCTTCACAAAACCAAAGAGTGAGAAATCAACAAACGACTAAAACATTATTTTAGTAAATATTTTAAAACCAACACTATTTTGGTAAATACATTTTCCATCAACACTACTTTAAGAAAAACCTCTATTTAAAGAAAAACTCAATTTGATCGTAATAGTCAGTAGTCGCCCTGCCCTTATGTTCGTTTATCCCGTTTATCTAAACATGTCAATCCACAAATGACCAGACCAATTAACTCGCTTAACCTATTCCTTACATTCCATTAACCCGATTAACACAAATTTACAACTTGATTATTACACCCATCTAAACTAAAAACAAGTAACCAATTACAACTCCAATCAACATGATACCATTTATATGTATCCAACTCTAAAGTTTTAAGCTTTTTCAAAGACATCCCGCCTGAGTTGAACCATTATTATTCAACCATGGCGCCGCCACCGCCGAGCATCCCTTCGGTTTCAATCACCATCATCTCTTAAACACAACAACCCAATCAAGAAAGCCCTAATACTTTAATTTCATTTCAATCTGATGCACTGATTCAAAACCATCATTTGAAAACCCCTGAATCAAATCAATGACCAATGTAATTAACAAAGGCTCCACTGTAGAAGTAATCTTCCAGGGCGTCTGGTACGTGGCTACCTTAATCGACCAAACTGAATCTGGGTAGTTAGTGTCGTACGATGAGCTTGTCGAAGACGATAATAATAAGGTCTTGTTCTGTTACGGACTGAAACCATTGCAATGTATGGGACTTGTCCCACATCGGTTGTATGGGCAACTGATGTGGGGTTTATAAGTCAAATTTGGGTCCATTTGACTTATAAACCCCACATCAGTTGCCCATATAACCGATGTGGGACAAGTCCCATGCATTGCAATGGTTTCAGTCCGTAACATGTTCGAGGTTGTCGACCCTTGTTTCATACAAACCATTCCTCCTCGTAATATCCGGCGTAATCAAGACAAAATTGTAAAGGAGGCTCATGTTGTTGTTGTTGAGGATGATGGTGATGGTGATGGTGTTGGTGGTGGGTTTGTGGAGATAAATGTATGTTATTGTGAATAGGTGAAAGAGTTTAGAAAAGGTGAGAAGTGATAGGTCCATGTCTGCGATAAGAAGAGGGCGCAATGAATTGTCTTCCGGAAAACAAACAGTCTACAAGCCTCAATGTCTGCGCGTGGTTTGCATGGTGCAGACAAAAGAGGTCAGGAAGCTCTTTTGGTAAAAAACAAACACCCCTTTAGTTGTCAGATACTTATAATGTAGATGTTGGAAGATTATGTAAAAGCGGAAAGCTATATGAAGATTTTTTTTAAAGAGTAGACGTACAAGTACTATTTATCTAGGGGAAATCTCAAAATAGTCCATTTGAAGAGAAAGAGATTCTCAAAATAGTCCATTTGAAGAGAGAGATTCCTAAAATAATCCATGCAAACTGTCACACCCCGACCAAAGGCGACGGAACATGCCGGGATGCGACGGATTGCCCATAAGCGCATGACACTATTTAAAGCGACAACATTTAACAACTCATTTAATTTCACAAAATCATAATGTCATGTAACTTACTTGTTCATACAATAACCATAACAAAATATAGCAAATAAATATATTGTTCATTTTGCTAAACATCCTAAAGGTCTTTGATAGCGTTTTTCTCCAAGTCTCGAGTCAATCAAAAGTCAAATATGTAACATTGTATAAAATAAAGTTTATCAACACAAAGGTTGGTGAGCAATTCATAGTTTGAACAAGTATATATATAATAAGAAAATGTCCACAACTTGTACATGAAACAATAAATAATAGCAGTAATTTGGATAAAATGAGGTCGCTAATAAGATTACATTAGCGGCACCGTCTATAAGAGAATACCAAATAGATTCAGATTTCGTGAGGTCGTTAATAAGAATACATTAACGGCACCGTGCTATAAGAGAATACCAGATAGTTCACGGATATATGAATCAATCAACCAAAAGCGGTAAACACATAAGCATATACGCATGTAAGCATAGAACACCAAATCGAGCATTTATTTAAGTAAAGTATACAATAACGTTTGTGGTTTAAGACTCAAGTATAAAGCATTTAGTTTGAATAAGTATGCAATATCACCCCCAAAACGAAAGATGGAAAACGGGGTATGAAAGTACTCACGTTCAAGTATAAAACTTGGTGTGTAAAAGGCGGGAAAATGGAAGGACGAGTCTAACGCGCAAAGCCTAAATAAAAGTAAAAGCCTTGAATTAGAAAGGTTGTTTTAGGAAAGCTTTAAAATAAAAGATAAGAAATGCAAACAATTAAAGTTTATGGTTTAAAATGTAACTATCTAAGAAATTATAATAATAACCCTTTAAAAATGTAAGTTTGCTCGAACCCGGGTTAAAGTATCTAACATTTATATTTACTCAACCTATGTTAAGTAATAAGGTGGGTAAAAATTCAAGAATGCAAGTCCCTTTATAATATAGATACTAAAATGGGTTTTAACGAGTGTTCGGGTTGTTGGTTCGTGCCTTGATAATCGGGTCAAACCCAAAGTCAACTTTCCGAAATAATAAATGTTATGAGATAACTCAATAAAATTTAATAATACTTAACCAAGTATGTAGTTCTATTGTTTTAGGCATTAAACAAGCGCGTAAACCTGCACCCTAAACCAGATGATAACATATTTAAACCAAGTGCGTCCGATTCTGTCAGCATTTCAAATTCCAGAGTCGTTGAGAAACCGTTAAGACTCACTGTCCTTGGCGAACCAGGTGCTACTATTCAAAATCTTGCTCATTTGGCTGGATATGTTAAACTTAATAAAACTATTGGCGCAAGGTATTTTTGTTGCCACCAATTACCAAATAAATTGCTATTGAAAAACCAGACTATAACTATATTTTAACTATGTTTGCAGAATGTTTTACTACTTTTTTCAGTCACGAACCAAGAAGGATGATCCTCTAGTTCTATGGTTGACCGGAGGACCAGGTTGTAGCGGCGCAATAGCACTTTTTATAGAAAACGGTCCGTTCCATTTGATCAATAATTCGTCTCTAACATGGAATGATTTTGGCTGGGATAAGGTCTGTTATACATTCATGCATAACTTTATATATTATGAACATTGAATCAACATGTAACAGTATTATTTCAACTTCCAATTTGTAAGACATGTTTCCAATATTATATTCGTTGACCAACCTACCACGCAGAGCTCGAGCTCGGCTCGTTTTGAGCTCTATTTTCAAAACTCGAGCCCGACTCGTGAATGGATTTTGAAGCTCGGCTCGTTTAGGCTCGCGAGCCGACTCGAGCTCGATAAGTGAAGCTCGGGCTCAGGCTCGTTTATTAAACGAGCTTATTTTTAGGCTCGGGCTCGGGCTCGATTAAGCTCAGCTCGATCGTGCTTTTTAAAAAGCCGATCTCGAGTAGCTCGCGAGCAGCTCAGCTCATTTGCACCCTAACCATAGCACATAGACTAGGAGTGCTTGTGGTTTAATTTTCTATTAAAAAGCACCAAGAACAAAAAACCTCTAAGAAAATTATTAACTTCTTATTTTTATTTTTTGTGTTTCGTTTTAATTTATAATTAACTGTACCTAATGCCTAAAGGTTATAATTATTTTCATTATTAACTTTTAGGTACATAAGGACTATTTATGTTCTATATAAACTAACACACACAAGAACATACATACACATATCAAACACATTCTCTCTTTAGCATTCTTAATTAGACCCGAAAAAAGACGTGTGTAGAAAAAAAATTGAAGAGATTTCAATAGCAAGAGAAACAAGAGAAATAAATGATTCAATGATCGGATCAAATAATATTATTATGGTTCGAGAGAAAATAACAGTATCTACTCGGACACTTAAGATTTTCGTATGGAATAACCGGTGGGGATTTCTCAGAACGAATACAAAGAACCACAATCGCATAGTGATGTGAGCCAACCTACTGAGAAAGACATGGAATCCTCGAAGAAACGGTATGGATGTATATGGGTTCTAATTACAGTGTGGTTCTGTACAAATTAAGATTTATTTTGAAAGTTCATGTGAAACTGAAAGCAATCAATAAGTTTATTTATTTGAATAATAATTTGACATACAGTTTACAATTTGTCTAATGTGATATCTGATAGGATTTTTTTTTTTAATTCTGTTTACAATTTCTTTGATTTATTTAGCATATAGTTTAAAGTTTCTGTAAATTTTAATATCTAATTCCTAAAGAAACTAAAACACAAATTTGTGTATTGTTTTCATTTTTAGATGTAAATTTTATTATAAACCAACTTGTAGTTTAAATAAAATATTTACGAGTTTACATGATTCAAAATACTTTACTTAAAACTCGGTTTTCATTAAAATTTATTTCAAAAAATAAACATAAGTATTTCTTTTCTTTCTGATATCATGGTTTCATTCTTTGACAGTGATGAATTCAAAGGTGAAGAAGTTGCTACAGTGATGGAGCTAAACCAGAAGATGGTGTCAATGTTGACCAAATTCCGATAGCTGATGTTGTGTCTGAAGAGGGGAGTAAGGTGGTGGCCACAAACAAAGATGAAGGCGATGAAGCTGAAAAACAACCGGAAAAGAGAGCAAAATGCATCGAAGATGGTGGTGATGTTGGTAGCGAACCGCCTGCGAAGACAGTGCAGAAACCTAATTTCAAGTTTAAGTTGTTCGGTGTCGAGATCCATTGCTGCAAGTTTGATCAATTTGATAAAGTGTCTGATGTGGTTGGTTGGCTCACCAGCAATGGATCTCGACACCGAACAACTTAAACTTGAAATTAGGATTCTGCACTGTCTTCGCAGGCGGTTCGCTACCAACAACACCACCATCTTTCGATGCATTTTGCTCTTTTTTCCGGTTGTTTTTCAGCTTCATCACCTACATCATTGTCTATGGCCACCACCTTACTCCCCTCATCAGGCACAACATCAGCTATTGGAATTTGGTCAACATTGGCACCATCTTCTGGTTTGGCTCCATCACTGCTAGCAACTTCTTCAAGTTTCTGCGCTGTTTTCGCAGGCGGTTCGCTACCAACAACACCACCATCTTCGGTGCATTTTGCTCTTTTTTCCTGTTGTTTATCATCTTCATCACCTTCATCTTTGTCTGCGGCCACCACCTTACTCCCCTCATCACACAACATTAGCTATCGGAATTTGGTCAACATTGACACAATAAGCAGATTGAGATTGCTTATGGTCAGGTCAATGGAAGCTTTATTTATTTGCTAAATAAATAATCCAAACCTTCAGTGACGGATGGCTTGATAGCGTAGCATAAGCTTTTAATAAAACTATTTGGGTTATCGCGTGGTGCTGTGGAATGGACGCACAACCTAACATCAACCGCATCATCAGTGTCGGTACATGATTCACCTGATGACAATGCATAAATAACCCGAATGTAGACGTGTAACTCATGGAAAAGCAGTAAGCGTGTAACTAATGGCAAAAATCAAGAAAAAAAGCTGAAATATACAGTAATTTCAAATATATAATTTTTTTAAATCAACATATTTTGATCTGAATCTCATTCTGAACAGGCACTGTTCTAATCTGAAACATGTTCTGACCTGACCCCTTTCAACTCAAAAGCGTACCGACACGAAGCGAACTAATTTAACCCTTTTTGTATCGACTCGTTCTAACCCTAATTTGGTCTTACACATGAATCGAGCTCACCTGATGTAACATCATGAAAATAACGGGTCAAAAATACCAAGTTTCCAAAGCCAATGACCAAACAAAAATAAAATTTATGTTTTCCCGTCTGATCGCGATATGTGATCGCTCAGGAACCAATGTCATCGCGATACGCGATGACGAAGTCTGACAACGTGACATGTGTCCGCCACGTGTCACCATGTGGCACTGTGTTCCGCCACGTGGCACCACATGGCAACCCTACATCGTGACTCATTAAAGCTAGTCGCGATACGCCACGTGGCAACTCTACATCATGACTCATTAAAGCTAGTCGCGATACGCGACGGCTAGTCCATTGAACAATCGCGTATCACGATGGAGAACCGAACCAACCTATAAATAAAGGGCTCCAACCCTCATTTCTCACTTACACCAATTCACTCTCTCTCTAGAAAATATCATTTCTCTACCTCGTACGTAAAGCGTGCCACCGACCCTCCTCGTAAACCGTGCATAAAACCGACGTTGTCTCATAAACCGTGCCGAATCCGACAATGATGTCTTGAAGAACTTGCCGACCGAGACGACCCGCCTCGAAGTGCGTGCTGACGAGTTTTGAAGACTATTATGCCTCGATTTACCTGTCAAGGAGTTGTTGATCAATATTCTCGATATACGTGCAAGTGTCGAAGTGCTGCCCATAGAGTCTAGAAAATAATAAGCCGAACAAGGTAGGAATAATACCCGAATAAAATATTAATAAAGTTTTAAAAGAATAATAAAGGCTTAGACCCTTGTCGAAGGTATACTCAATACCTTAAAAAATAAACAAAAGAAAATAAAACAAAGGAAATATAAAGACAGATAAAAATATAATTTTTGTTATAACTGAAGTATGATTTATCATTTAATAGATTTTAAATAATAAAAGAAAATGAATAAAGAAAAATAAATGAAATAGTCTTTATAAATTAAGATAAAAGTATTATTTAAAAGTATTTTAAATAAGTAAATGAATATATATACTGCTTATATTATTAATATAAACTAAATGATGTATAAATATATATAAGTATACGTTTTGGGAAAACGTAGATTTTAGAAAAGAAAACATGCCGGACTAAAGGTCAGAACATAAGAATAAAAGATACATGATTTGAACTATATGTTCAAACATGTTAGAAAAAGAAAAGTATTTTTGAGCTAAAGGTTCAATAAGAAAAGAACGAGGTAAAGAATATGCAAACAAGACTAAAGGTCTTAAGCCAGATAATTAATCTAGTAATAACAAATAGTTATACTCGTACTATAGGTACGAGATAACAAAGAAAGAAACGTCAATCAGTGAAGTTAAGCTGAATGGTCGACAAGGTGTATACGTCAACAAGCTGAATGGATGCAATGAAGGTTCCTTTTGTTTCCCTCCCTGTCAACACAAAATGGAAAAGAAGGAAAGGTAAAGGGTGAAATTGAACAAAATATGAAGTTTCAACTACCACTGAACTTCACTGCACACGTGGTTAAATGCAATTTGCTCTTCACTGCACACGTGGTTAAAGACAATTTGCTCTTCTTATGAATAGTAACTTTTTGTGTCTTAAATTTTACTTTTTAATATATATATATAATATAAGAAAATTTAGTTTTAGATTAAGTTTCGGTATCGTAAGAATTTAAGCGAAGCCAACTAAAAACACAACGTATCGTCGCCGCAGCACTCGTGTTATTGTTTATTTAGTCTCGATACCGTAACAAACCTAGCCAATAATGAAATTATTTTTTATGTTTACTTCTGGTACGATAACAAACCCAATTGTTACCGACCGAATGCATGTCGACTCGCCGTTGCAACGCCCGTGTTTGTTTGCTTTTTATATATATATCAAATTTTTGAAATTATTTTTTGGGTTTGCTTCTAGTGTTGTGGCGAACCTATAGATGCTGAACAAATTTTCGTCACAACTCTTGTAATTTGTCAACCGAATAAACGCCGTTTTACTTATATTATTTTGGGTATCATAAGCTATACGTTTACTAATTTATTTTTCTATCAGATACTGACTGTATATGTGTTGCTTTCATTATAAGCTGTACGTATGCTGACACTATTTTGGGCGTTCACATAGAATTTGCGTCAAGCCGTTGTCACAACGCGGCGGATTTAAACCTAGTTAAGTTTAATATGAAAGAATTTGCAAATTAATTGTCCCATCACCACCAGCCCACATTTTGTTTAATAAACGATGCTACATTGGTGCTAAGAGCTCATGACAATTAACAAGCCACCACTGATATAACAATGATAGTCACCGAACCTTTGTTTTGCCTACCTTTGTTTGAAATACTTATTATAAAATGGTGATTGATCTTTATTAAATGTACGACATTATCGTAATAGGAAATATATATAGACTGTATACTTCTAATTTGAGTTCACCAACTCTTGGCTCATGCTAAGTCCTATCATAAAGACCGTGCAAGCGATGTCCTGAGTCAAGTGTTGTCTTAATACTTGGGCCTAGCATATAAATAGTGTAAGCCGCAAGTATAGTTTGGTAGACAATGATCAATCACAACTTATGAATCGTGCCAACAAATGGACTAATCTCTACACATGGGATCCCTAGGTTGGTGCACGGGTTTATTTAGACAACAACAAGCTTCACATCACTTTTTACCAAGAACACTCACAAGACCAAAGACTAAGTTATCAAATTAAGTATTTCATCAACAAAATAAAATTATTAAAATGACATGTCAAGAACATAAACATAACACTTTTTTTTCTCTCTTAATTAATGCCCTAACATTTCAAATAAAAGGATCTAATTACAATAAAGATGCAGGTAAGCGGACAACAAGTTGTGCCGTCACCCCCTTTTGAATGGCAAAACCGATCATACTGTAAACAAAATTACCGTTCTTCGGCGTCGTTGAGATACCGTGCACGACCCGCTGAACTCTTTTTAAAAACGTTGCAGCATGTAAACGTAACACTTTTACAAATAGCAATAGGTTTACACCAAGTTTCATCTTCACCCAAGCAACAATCGACTTCGCCTCTAAAGGCCATTCTTGGGTGAAATGTTGAAGTTAATTATCTTCTCTCTTTTATAAAAAGCAATTTAGGATCATTTGTGGAGTGATCCCATGCTCCAAAGTTCGTTCAAACACCCAAATTTGAGAGAAAACGTTTAAGTGAGAGAAAGTGGAATGGTGAATCTTCTGGGAGTGGCCCATCGCTCATCCTTGTATCCAATCACCAGTATGCGTCATGGCATCCTTTTCAGCAAACTTGTCCCCGTTTGTTAGAGAAGCACGATCATACATAAGGGGTGCACAATGGCGCATATCCTTGCTTTGGCACGCGGCGTAATGACTTGTTGGTCTCTTTGATCTTTGTCATCTTCTAGGTTTGTCTTCATCATGAGCATGCACGTGCTTGAGGATTCATGTTATATGTTTTTCGTGTGTAGGTTATATATTTTTGTGTGCGTGTGTATTTTATTGATAATGAATTTTATGTGTAGGTTATATGTTTTTCGTGTGTAGTTTATATGTTATCTTATTCTTAGAACATGTGTAGATAATACGTTTTTGTGTAGGTTGTATGTTTTTTGTTGATATCTAATGCAAACACATGTAAAATAGTTTTCTAGTATTATTCATTATAATGTAAGTATATGTTGATGGATATTAATATATTGAGTTGGAAGAAATTAGTTTTTGGATAAAAAGAAATTTTAATGTATGAATAAATTATACTTGTGTAGGATAAAAATTCAAGACACAAAAAATAAGTTATAAAAATAAACGAGTTCTTGATATTTTTCAATTATAATAATTTAATTAGTTATATTAGTTAAGTAGATAAGTATTATGGTTTATTAGTTATATTAATTGAAGAAAAAGATTGATTAATACTTTATTTATTTAGCTTTAAGCATTTAAAACTTAAAACAAAACTATTGGCCTATATTCATTTCTCGCATTTCTTGCATTAATATCATTTACCTCTTGAACCATCTTCTCTCTCTCTCTCTATATATATACACACTATATATATATATAAAGCAAATCCAAAGGACCTCTTAAATTTTAAAAGATATAACTTTGATTGCTTTATGTACAACCTTTGTTGCATGAAAATTTCAATTTTAAAAGATATTCATGACTTTTCACTCACACTATGATGTAACATGTTACATCATGTGATTTATTTAAAAGTAATTACAATTTTCCCATACATCTTTAATAAGGTTTTGTTAATTTTTTAGAGAGTTATACCCTTTATTCACAACCAACTACCCCTTCTCTTAACTTTTTAACTATCATAATTTTTTCACATGTTAATATTTTTTTTAAATAATTACATCATAAAAACAAGCATTTTAGTTTCTTTAATTTGAGTATAATATTGCTATATTTTTTTAATTATAAAAGGTTTACATGTTATGCGATTAACAGTTAGATCGACAACAGGTCGGGTCAGACGACCACTGGTCATGTGTAAGAGCGGATAAGGTTTGGAACAAGTCTATACAAAAAGGAGTTAATTTGATTCGTGTTGGTGCGTGTTCAAGTCGAAAGATGTCAGGTCAAAACATGTTTCGGGTCAGAATGTTGTCGAGTCGGATCAAGATTCGGGTCAAACCGAGATGATTTAAAAATCATTGATATGAAATTAGTATATATTCAGTTTTGCTTCTTGATTTTCGCCACCGATTACACGCATTTAGGCATCGATTACGCGAATGAAATTGTTTATATGTACCGAAGCTGATAAATGCGTGTATGGTTCAGGTATTGTAGAAATTTGAATCGAGTTCGTTTTGGTTAAGGTATTATGATTTATATATATATAATAACCTTTCCGTATTTAAGCATATGTAAATTGATTTGAGCTCAATCATTTTTTTATTTTAATATTTTGTTAACCCAATAATAAAAATTTCTTTATTCAAACATTTTTCTTTTTTTTTTCCACTATATTTTTCAAGCATATGCAAAACATGCTACATCTCTAACTGCATATCCGATGAACTTAATGTTTATCTTAAAGTATAGTTAGTTTGGTCTATGCTTAATTGGATTTTACGAGTTTCACGCCGAATTAGACTGGAAATAGGTCGCCGCAACATCGTGCGGGTTTTTAACTAATATATATATCTTGCTTGGTTTTATGGTGGCCTGGTTAGGCTTTGAATATCTAGCTTTCAAGAGGTATGCATAATGCTATTGTACCACCTGTTTCAAAATTTGTAATTTAGGTAAAACTTTTAAAATGGTTGAAATTATTCTTGTATCCCTCCTACATCTATCTATCTATATAATTAACTATCATAAAATCCAACGTTGCTCCCCACGTCTCTAAAATCACCAGATTGCTTGATTTGTAAAATAAAGAGCGGTTTGACCCATTTAACCCTCACACGGGTCATAACATCTCAACTAGGATACGAATTCACAGAGATAGTATATTCTTCTCATCTCAATTTGATCACGATCATTCTAATTCGAGTGTTTTTGGTATTGATCGGAATATTACAAGGTCAACACCACAACAACTTAAATCGCCACCGGAAATCGTTTCGCCCACTTGAAGGTGAAATTACTTACCCAATTCTTGCTTTAATGCTTCAATTTTATAGGGCTTTTGTATGTCTGTTACATACACTGTTTTGCCCCAATTAAATTGGTTATTGATGTAGATTTTTTGTTTATCTGCTACTGCTTGTTGATGCTCTCACCTTCTTTCATGTTTCTGGCAATAATCTATGGCTCTTTTATTGTATGTTTTTTTTTGTTTTATCAGCTAATTGTTTACGGCAATAATTGTTTTTATCTTTTTCTCCCATGTATCCGGCAATAATATTATTTATGGTTGAAATTCACCAAACAAATTACTCTGTTGGTAAGCTATTTAGATGCTTCATGCTCGAAAATCAAGTTCGGGTTAATTAGATCAACTATTTTCGCAATCATGATCACATACTCAATCCAGTTACACTTCCCGTATATATTATAATAAAGACAATATGCAGATTAACAGCAAAGTGTAGGATCTTTAAATACCATCTAATATGTTGCAAGTTTACATTAAATTTAGTACACAAAACATTTACTTCTATGGGGTTTTGATTTTGTTTTTGTTTACGTTCGTTTGGTTCTTGATTAATGATTCCAGGGAATTTCAGCCACCGTTTGAACTGTTGTTGGCTGAGTGAATGAAAAAGGAACAACAGTATCGCAATTGGCAGTCAGTTGACGAAATTATCGCTTCTAATACGGTATTCTGTCTTCATCAGCCTTTTTAGGTAACTCCAAATTTTTTCTCTGTTGGTGTTTAGGGTTAGTTTGTATACATGCTTGGTGTTTATGTGAAACGGAAGAGGTTATCTACCTAATTTCTTTATTCATTTACGCTTTTGTGTTTGGTTACATCCTACTCTGTCGTGTATGTATGGGTTTTTGTAGTTACGTTTGGCTCTTGATCACTTCTCGGCATGAACGGTTTTAGGAAATTTTAGGCCACCAAATTTAATTCTTAAAACGCACTTTTTTGCAGTTCGTATTTTCTGTTATTCGTCATTTTGATTACTAATTTTCTGAATGTAAACTTATCGAAGGCTTTAATCATTTATGTTTTCGATTACAGTGCTAAGGATTGTTTGTATACATGCATTAATTGTTTTAGTTTTAAATGCAGCAATATACTATCGTGCACGCCAACTGTTAATTAATTACCTTTGTTGGTTGCTCATTTTGTGTATTGAGGTTATTTTAAGGTTTGCAGGTGGTTGGTTATATCTGACACTTAGGTACATGTTAATACTAATATCAAAAATCATTATTGTTGTTGTTTTACTTTGTGTGCAAGCAGCCGATTCGTTGGTTGGCCCTCAAAACAAGTTCACTTAGTAATAAAAAATAAAACAAAAAAATTGTGTTAAAGTATGAAAATGGATAATATGGTTTGGAATATTAGATAGTTTTGTCTGGTCCAAATGGATTGGCTCGGGTTTACTACTCACGCTAACTTGGTTTCACCATTATTTATTTGGACCCTTTGATTGTTACATGTATGCTGATTTTACCCAATCATAACATGTTTTTACACAGGTTAGGGTCGTGCAATGAATTTGGTGATTTTGGTCCTTGAATATTAAGGTGCGATTTTGTTCTAACATAATTATAGTATTTTCTTTTACCATAAAAGTATGATAATTTTATATGTTATTTTTGCAATAGGTGGATTTTAAAACAGTGCCCATAGAACTATTGGTAACTCATCCAGGATTGGATATCAGGAACTATTGGCCAATCATTTGGAAATGCAAACAACAAACTCAACCATGGAATGAAGCAACTAGCATATTACTAGAAGCAACCACCAAACCATGGAATGAAGCAACTAACGGACTACAAGAAGTAGTCGCTAAACCATGGAATGAAGTATAATAACGAATTTTTGAATGACATCCAATATGGAATACCATGAATAGTTTATGTTTGTAAAAAATACTTTGTATGTTCAAGTAAACGATGGTAGACAAGTATGTATGAACAAAACCGTCACTAATTAATCAATGATATGCCTTCCCTAAAAAAATTACCACAACATAAGCAACACAAATGAAACATGTAACCTACTCGGTCCGCGGCAGCATGCGGGTACATTTTGTCCACGACATATCTTAACACTGCTATATGAACCAATGATCTTATAGCCATGCAAATCAAATAATCAATACAGACATTTGTCATTAAAACTGCAAGTTCAAATAAGATCATAGCCTAGAAATGGTACCAAATGCAATCATTCACAAAAAATCTGAGTGTTATGCTTAGGATTTTAATGCATGTGTTTCATTATGATGTTATTTTTAGGAGAAATTTAATATTTTACCATGTTAGTGCTTGATTTTGCCTTCTAATTTAGTTATGTATTTAGATTATTATGATGAATTAGTCATCTAAGTTACAAGAAAACACTATAATTGCTTTAAGGTATGTTTAATGTTGCTAAGAAGCTTCACGAGAGTATCCTCCTAGAAGCTGTGTTGCATACTCCTCGTGCATCTAACGATAAAGATACTAAAATTCGTCAAAGTGCACATAACCGGTTTTATACATTGAAAATACACTATGAACATGTTCATAAGTTAAAATTGTTGTATAAATTAAATTAAAATTCAAAAATTATATTCACAATACTAGAAACGACAAATGTAAAATAACCCCCGCAATACGGGGGCTAAAAGCTAGTGTATTATAAAGGAGTATAGATAAAAATATTGAGAAAATATATGTTTAAAAAAGTTTAGAGAGAGAGAGAGGTAAGGTAAATTGATTTCATATATTGATTAAAGATTATCAAACATAAGTTATATATATATATATATATATATATATATATATATATATATCATCATCGTACTCAGTAAACATTAGATAAAAACTTAAACCCTAAAACTCATAAACATTAGACCGAGTCATAAGTCAATGGGAAAATTCCTCACATGACCCATCTTTGGAAAGAAAGTCCAATTTTGGCCCATCTTTTTGTTGAATTCCAAAATTAACTTATCCTAATCTCAACGTGTTGATGAAACTATTTTGGTTGTTGATGACGTTCAACGTCCAATTGAAAGACAAATGTGTGACATCAAATTACATGTGACGATGAGTTTTGTGCCAAAAACAAATCGACACAATGAGTTTAATAAAAAAAAACCATGCGGTCACGATGGTTTTTTTTAATTGAAAACACGGGGACGCTGAAAACATGCACCACGATGGTTTTAACAGACTTATGCATTGGATACGCAACTTATTTGCTTTGTATTTAGAATATTTTATTAGTAAAGTTAATTTCACTAATATTTAGTGTTTATTTGATAATTTTTAAAATACAAAGTTTTTATAAAATTCCGAATATACTGTTGAGGCGTGCTTATTTTTATCTACATACTGACGTAAAATATATTTAAAACCGACATGTTTAGTTTTTTCTTCATACCCTGACAGTTTGGATGATTTTGGGGCAATTCATCACAATTCTAACACTTTCCAATCATTAATTCTTCTATGATTTTAAGATTCCAACAAATAATCGAAACGATTATGACGCAAAGGCAAGACTAAACCATTCGTGACCGCTTCAGATGTAGGGTTTCGTGTAGAACTGATTGTTTTATGACTTCTATCAAAGTTTGGATTTATGTTTTGATTAATCACTCGATTAACTGAACTATTACGTTTATTATGACTGTTTGAACAGTTGTTTACTGGGATTTATATGTGTCATCAACTTTTGGTTAAAATCATCAATAATTATAATTGAGTTCTTAGTGTCATTGATTTGTTCCCATTAGCCATTGATTGTGTTTAACTCTTATATACTTTTACCGGTATTTAACTAGGCTGTATTTAGTTGTGTCAATTAGTCGGATTAAGTTATGTTAATCAACATAACCAAATCACATAGTCTTTTAAGTGTTTATCAATAATAATTAACGAACAATTTCTACGTGGTTATTTATTTGATAGAACTTGTATTCAATCAGTTCACCACATAACCCGAACTCTAAAATGTTGTCACTTTTGCTCACATTGATTCTCAATCTAAAAATAATCAGTTTTCTTGAAATTATTTTCGTATTCAAAAATTTTATTGTTTGACATCGTTTGTTCAACTTCAAAATATATTTAATGAGCTTTAATAACATTTTCACTATTTTTTTTTGTTGGAGACAATCTTACATGCCATCCTAGTTATAAATAATTAAATATTTAAGTCTTAAAGTCTTAAAAATATAGTTTTTTATTAATACCTGACATCTACATAAGTTATTTTTTTAAAAAAAATATGTATTTCTTAATTTAATATTTGTTTTATATATTATGTTTCTAAAAGCAATATGTCAATTATTTATCTAAAAAGTAAAAACATTCAACCTAATTAAGAAGTTTCTATTTGAACAGACCCAATCTCATTACACAGTTGGTGTCCACTATCATTTCTCAAAATTACCACATTACCCCTCAAAAGCCACCAAATCATAACACCTATTCAAACCCAACCAAAGGGCAAATTCGTCCAAATGTATTATTTAGCCACCAAATACTAACCACTTTCATTGACCAACACATCATTTGATCATCTCCTCAAACTCCAAATCAAACCCATCAAAATCTTGAATCTTGATCGCTAAAAACCCAAATCTTGAATCTTGTTAAAAATGCATGATTTTTGCTTTACAATCCCGTACGGAATAATAATATTCTGTGGTGGGCTTATTGGGTTTGCAAGAAAAGGTAGTACGACGTCGTTGGCTGGTGGTGTGGGTACTGGATTACTGCTGTTTTTGGTTTCTTATCTGACGCTTAATGCGTTCCACAAGCGAAAGAACTCGTGGGTCGGGTTGATTCTTGAGACTGGTATGTGTTTTGTTCATGCACGCAAGGTGTTTGATGAAATGCCTCAGTGGGTTTTTGGGTGGGTTTGAATAATATTAGTATTGGGTTGTGTTTGATCTTGTTTTGTGGGTGTTTTGGTGATGATTGTTTTGTGATTTGGTTAATTTTTATCACTTTTTGCTCAAAAATGACCAAAATACCCCTCGTTAACCTGGTGCAGTCAAGAGCCGAGTTGGGTAGAAAAAGTACCCCGAAATGGTGAGTCGAAGTTGGTGTGTTATAAGCATAGGCGAACCCCTGTTTTTTTTGTAGCAGTGTAAGTTTACCGTTTTCGACCAAAAATATGAGCCTGGCACCCCTCGTTTATGATTTTTGTTAGGGTACATTTTTAGTCTGCCCCCCCCCCCCCCCCCCCCCCCGACGTTCTAGTCCAAGCATCGCCACTAGTTATAAGGGTGATCATTGATATTAAAGTAAGGTTTGTTAATGTAATTATATATATGCATTAAATGTTTGGTTAGAAAAATTCTTTGATTAAGTTGGGTTTATAAGTTAGTTATCTCCCAGATAGTCAACCGTGTTAGAAAAAATTGGAGTGGGAGAAAGAAAATGGATAGTTACACGTAACTAGATACAATTATATCAAGCATAATAGATTTATAGCTTTTTACTATATAAATATGTACACTTAATTTAAAAGCATACTAAGTAGCCAATAGCATGCTTCAATCAATTTCTAAATTTCACATGTATAATCCTTTGTGTCTTTGTATGCATTATAAAAAAAATTGCGTACAATCTTTTCACTTTCAGACCTAACCTAACATAATGTCGGAGGTACCATTTACATGGAGTTTGTTGGAGGTGAACAGTCGAGCTTCAACCATAAAAAATGGTTGATTGTCGCGGGGTTGGTCACTGTGGGCTTGATTCTTATCGTTGGGTTGGGGTTCTTGTTTACAGCGGCCATCGTATTCAAAAACGAATTAAGCCCGCTGTAAGAGGCAATTTAAAAAGTATCTCGATACTGAACTTATCTAATCTTGATTTAGGAGATACGGTTCGAGCGGGGCTACAAGTTGCATTCTTTCTGCCCTGCAAACTTAAGCTCTTGCCTAGAGGAGCCACCTTTAACCTTGTACCACGCAATCATGACGAAACTCACAGTCCTTTCAAGAGTAAAATATACAATTGCAAACAATGATCAAGATTTTCAGTTGGAGTTCCAACTGAACGGTTTGGATTAGACGTTTAAAGACAATATACTTTGGTTTGTGCTTATCGTGGAATATAATATGCTGGAAAACCTCACCGTTTTCCCGGCATTTCCCTACACACATGCTAATCCAAAGTTCTAATGCGAGTTTGCAGTTTTGATGACCGAGCCGGATAAGATCCACTATGCGACGTGTTATATGATCATTGAAGACGACCCAACAACTTCAGACTAGCTGGTTATATGATCCCTTTTGAAGTTGTTGGGTCATCTTCAGTGATCATATAACACGTCTCGGAGTGGATCTTATCCGTCTCGGTCATCAAAATAGCCAATTTGCATTTGAACTTCGGATTGGCATGTGTGTAGGAAAATGCTGGAAAGATGGCACGTCTTTCCAGCATATTGTATTCCTCGATAAGCACAAACCAAAGTATATCGTGTTTCAACATCTTATCCAAACCATTCAGTTGGAACTCCAACTGAAAATCTTGATATTGTTTGCAATTATATATTTTACTCTTGAAACGACCGTGTGAGCTTTGTTGTGATTGCGTGCCACAAGGTTAAAGGTTGCTCCTTTAGGCACAAGCTTCAGTTTGCGGTGGACAAGGATGCAACTTGTAGCCCGACTCGAACCGTAAATCTTTTATCAAGATTAGATGAGTTCACTATCGATATACTTTTTAAATTGTCTCTTACATCGGCCTTATTCTTTTTGAATACGATGCTCGTTGTAAACAAGAACACCAACCCGATGATAAGAATCACACCCACAATGACCAACCCCGCATTTTTTATGGTTGAATCGTGATGGTTCACCTTCAGTAAACTCCATCTCAAATGGTACCACCAACATTATGTAAGGTTTGAAAGTGAAACGATTGTATATTTTTTTTTGAATGAATACATAGGATTGCATAGGTGAAATTTATAAATTGATTGAAGCACATTATTGGTTACTTAGTGTGCTTTTAAATTAAATGTACTATATAGTATGATGTGTAAAAAACTATAAATCTATTATGCGTGATATAATTAATGGTATCTAGTTATGTGTAAGTAACTATCCATTTTCTTTCTCCCACTCCATCTAATAGCACTACATACAATTGCCTATTAAAGTCTCCATCTTGATTTTTTTTCTGTACTATTATCTTTTGTAATTGTACATTCTATATGAACATATAATATTTACATAATGTCTTCATCACATGTTCATATTTTGATATTGCTGTAGCAATGTGTGATTATTGTAGTCTTTCATAAAGTTATCGTCAATTTTTTTGTTAATCGTGTTGGCAGAGTAAAAGACATTATTTTTACCAGAGAGAAACGTTGAACTTTTGTCTGTTTGTTGTAAAATATATAATATTAACATGCTCCTGTTTATTACTTATCATCTTGTTTGGTCGATCCTTGATTTCAGTTATTGCGGCTGCGCTCACATGGGTTATGGGACAGCGATACTCTGAAACTGGTAAAATAATGCCTGCTGGTCTTGTTGCCGCCATCAGGTAATACACTATTTGGTTAATATTATGATATGAAATTACTGTTTTAGTTTCCATCCTATAAATGAAATTTATGATGAACTGTGTCTCATATGTTTTGTTTTCGTTGCAGTGGATTGATGACAGCATTTTATCTGTACAAGATAGCCACCGGTGGCAACCATTTTCCAGCCAAAACCGAATGACCTGAGATCTACAATTTGTTTCTAAATCTAGCATCTGTAATGTTCATGTATTCTGAACTGATTATCATGTATACTGGTTACAACAGTTTGTGTTTTGTGAAAAGAGAATTGTGTTGTACTTATACAAGACAAAACCAGAGGAATTAAACGTGTCAGGTTGAATCCGAACGTACCCCATATATTTATTCGTGACAAAAACATCAACCATGACCTTGACAACTTAAATCTTGTAACACAAACATGACTGTTTAATCTATTTATCTAAACAGGTCAAATAAGTTGACATGCCATAAATAAGTTGTACTCGAGCTGTAAACTTGTTAAACATATCAAACCAATGAGCACGACCCCTTCAATAGTTCGGTATGACAATCCCAAACATGATTGCTTTCGTGTCATGTCAGAATTTGGTCGCTTCAAAACGTTACAACTTATTTCTTTAAAAATGTCAATATACACACTTCATTAAAATGACGTCTCGAACATATTTAACTTATTCATTACAATTTACAAGCATACACCCCTCTTTTCGAGTGGTAATATTACAATACACGATCCAACAATCTACTGCTACATTTCTTGACAACATTCAGTATATACAAAACAATGTTTCGTGTTACTTTCATCTAAACATATCCTTCACTATTAAATGAGGAGAAATGGTTTAGACCCTAGAATCATTACACCTATAACTGTATGGATTCAACAGAACTGAGGTCTTTCATAATCCGGGGGCAGTGACGGGCAACTTTCAGTCATATGTGGGTACGGCTCAATGGTATTGTACCCAGGTAACTCCATCCGATATTTTCCTTTAATCTGACAAAATGGTAACTCAACTGTGTCACCTTCGTTACACCACTTTGGCAGTCGGCTCGAATTGTTTTCATAAAAGTTAAGCGTGTAAGCATCCTTTATCTGCATAATTTGACGTGGTTAACATACATATACATTTACATAAAAATGGTAATAACTATAAATATATAAGTTGTGTATGAATAGTAGTTGACTCACGGTGAACTCAGTAACTTGAATTTGATCTGCAAGATCTCCAAAGAGTCCTGCTTCTTTGTACATTTCAAGAACAAACGCAACACAAGAAGTTGACTTTCCATCCGCGTATACCCAATCATCTTGTTCGGGTACTGTTAATAATTCAGCAAACGACGAACCACGTCTTTCAACTTCCACTAAAATATCAGCAAGTTCGAGCCCCTGCAATAAGTCAAACACGCATCAAGATACTTTTGACCCATTTATGATCAATCAAGTTATTTTGTTCGCTAACGGGTCAAATGGGTAAAAGAAAAATAGCTAAAACGGGTAAACAATATATATTTGAGTTAAATACGGTTTTAGTCCCTGCGGTTTAACTCAAGTGACCTGTTTAGTGTATTAGTTCAAATTTGACTTGTTTAGTTCAATAGTTTTATTTTCGTATCAACTGAAGTCCAGGCCACTAACCTCGTCCAAATTTTCTGTTAACTTTTTTTTGAAGGACCAAAATACCCCTTGGACTATTGTGTTACTTAGTCAAAGCAATAAAACTTGATTAAGAAACACATATAATCCAATTCTTTTAATAGTAGCTGACAGAAAATTTGGATGGGATTAGTAGACTGTACTTTAATTAATACGAAAATGAAACTGTTGGACTAAAAAAGTCAAATTTAAACTACTGGACTAAAAGGGTTATTTTAGTCAAACCATAGGGATTTAAACCATACTTAACTCTATATATTTTGTAATCATAATTAATTAACCTAATATCATCACAAAGAACAGGTCATAAAAATTTCACGAAAATCATAGCAAACCTGGGTACCAAGCCGTTTATTCAAGGCTTCATTCCACATATTAGCCGCGTATGCAGGCTGCATTTGATCCCACACAGTCATCACAGATGCAACCTGCAACAT
Source organism: Bidens hawaiensis (assembly GCF_021521415.1). Taxonomy (NCBI): domain Eukaryota; kingdom Viridiplantae; phylum Streptophyta; class Magnoliopsida; order Asterales; family Asteraceae; genus Bidens; species Bidens hawaiensis. The sequence continues at coordinate 338,156 of NW_027492773.1, forward strand.
AAACAATCATTCAACACTCAAAAAAGTAGAATTATTTGGATTAAAATTTGAAATTAAAAGTTATGTTTTGAGGTAATGTGGTACCAGATTAGCATCCAAAGGCGGTGGATAATTATCACTGATAGTATCTATCCAACTAAATATCAAATTATGATAACCGTACGGTAACCCGACCATACTTTGTGCATACTCCCAAGCAGCAGTTTCATTAAATTTGGCCCGTAGATCAGGATGCAAAGGAAGCAAAGCTATATGTGGATTCGAATCATCTTCATTCAACTCAAAATCCCACCACTCGTCCCATGGCAACAAAGCGATAACATCTTGACCCTACAGTCAAAAGCTACAAACTTTATAGTCAAAACATATTAAGATGTTAATATTTTCAAACTCTTACATCTTCATCTTCATGTCCAGATTCACCAACCCATAGTTTTCCTTCCGGGTCCCTTAAACAAACAGCCGAATGACCCGCGTAAGCCCCGGATACCCATTTTTCTAGCGTTTCAAACCCGCCCCATCTACCACGAATCTTTGATATTGCAAGAAAGTCCCCCGAATGAATATCGTCCTCGGTTATGTTTGTTACCCATGGTTCTGGTCGGGCTTCAAAAGTAGCTCCCATATGTTTCTTGAGAAACGCAAGATTAGAACTTTCGCCCCAACCCGTATTTGTGAATAATGGGAATACCTCCCATAATGCTTCTAAAGTTCCTATCATTCCGGCTTCCATTAGAAAAATTGAAATGCCTTTGTGTTTTACCTTTCACGAAAATCAGGTAACTTTTTGTTAGTACCAAATGTTGCTGTATATATATATATTAATTAATAAAATCTGAATTTGTTAACTTACATATTCGTACTCGGCTTTCCCGCTCCATTCATCGAACTCGAGCGTATGCTCACGGGATAGAAAATAGTAATCCCATGTCACACGATATGGAGTCGCGAAGACATAAATATCCATACATGTCCAACTGTGTGCATTGCTCACCTAAAAGATAAAAGAAAAAACAACGATTTAAAAAACGTGATAACAGAATTTGCAAGAAATCTAGGGCCACATACAGAAAGCTAAAAGTTATATACCATGAAATTTAAATTTAATAAGGTTGAGTTCTAGTTAAAATACATACTTAGGAATACCAATGAGACCCCCCGACTCCACAAACCTTTTTTACAGTATCATAATCCGGAAAACATAAAATGAAGCTAAGAGAAGTAGAGCAAACAACCATTCAAAAGTACTAATAAATAATAATGATAGTTCTAAACTACCGCTAACATATAGTGACGAGTAAAACACAGTTTCTTTAGACGAAATAAAGAAGCACCGACCCCTATGAAAGTACCTCTAGACTCCCCTAAAAGGTCTATACGTCCAAACGACACTAAGACAATGCTAAGGCTATAGAAAACAATAGTATAAGAAAAAGCTAAGTATAGGGAAAGCAAAGTGAGGGCCAGAGGTGGCCCCGACGCCCCTTCATTTATGAAATTTTGTATACAATTTGAGCCCCCCACCCCCAACCCACCCACCCACGTTCTCGTCCAAGCTTCGCCACTGATTAGCTAAGGTCCCAAGACAAGTCTATACACTTCCCTAAAAATCCATAACTCTAGTACGATGTCACCAAAAGCTTTTATTTCTTATCATGCCCACAGAGAGGTGCAAGTTTAGCAAATCCTGCCTAATCCGCTCTGCTCCTCCCCTCCACTATGAGGGTTTCAGCGGTTCTAACTGGAGCCGTCACCTGTATCCTCTTCACGGGCCCAAATCTCAATCTCCCCTCAGTCATCAAAACTAAACAAAAAAATGTTTTTTTATGAATCCATAATAAATTACACTCACACAATTACCCTAACAGGCACCTTGATCATTTTTCTAACCCACTCTATAAACATTTAATCATCTGTTATCAAATTCCTAAATCACCCTCTAATATCTTCTATCAAAGAGTTTAATTTTCCAAAAATACCCCTTCATCTAGAACCAAGTTTGAACTTGTATACACCAATAACAGAAACAATTTATCCAACAAACATTACAAAATCAAACCAACAAACTTTTAAAAATTAAAATTAAAAAAAACAACCAACCTTAATATGAACAAGTCGAGCCAATGACTTGAACAACAAGAAACTTATATAGATTTGTATTTATGTGTTCATCGATTCTGGTTACCAAACTTGATCAAATACAATTAAGGTAAAGAATAATATATCCAAACCTTAATATGAAGAGTGCCACCACCAAATTGAGTCCCAGTTTTATTATGCAACTCCAACCACGCACTATTCTCATAAAAACAAGACCCTTTCCAATGCAAACCAGAATTATTCGCAACCGCCGCGGCGCCGACAAAGCTCGGGAGGAGATCAGCGGCGCCACGGAGCGAGTTGAGGATCGGCCAAGAGACTTGGCGTGGCAAAAGTGGGAGGATATCAGTTGGTCGAATTAGTGGCTTAAAAGCAAGTGCTTTTGGACTGTAAGTATAAGTGAGGAGTATAAGGATGATTATGATTAGGGGTTTGAAGATGAATGAGATTGAAGAAGATGAAGATGAAGCCATTGACGTGGATGATTGTATTGTAGATGCAGTTGTTTGTGTGTTGTCGAAGTGATTAAGGATTGGTGTTTGGTTTGGTCTTTGTACTTTGTATCAGGATTGTGAGTTTGTTAGTTCTATGTTTTGGTTTGTTACTAGAAACCCCCTTATGTTTGGAAAATATTTATTTGACCAAAACATTGCTCGAATGTGAATCTTAGATCTGTCAGGGCCGTTGCTAAGACGCGTTAAAAAATTTTGAGCCGAATGCGAAATAAAATTTTGAGCCTTTAAGTAAAAGTTATTTTTTGTTTAAACATTATTTTTTTTTAAATGGCTTTACTTGATTATGATTTGAGTTGTTCAAAAAAAAATATGTGTCAAGTTGGACTAGAACCCACAACACCAAGATTAAAATTACATAGTTGTTTAGATAAAAAAAAATATATATAAATAACAGTTCAAAAAATTGGGCCGGAGACGATATTATCAGTCTATTATTATAAGAAGCCACGTGTAAAAGAAATTTGTGAGGTTAGACAGAAATTTTGTGAGCTTCAACAAAATTTGTTTAATGTTAAAGAAGGTTGGCACGTGGTTTCTTATAATAAGTTGACAATGCCTTTTTCTAACATTTGTAAATGTTAGACGTCTTTGGGATGGACAAGATTTTTTTTTCAAACGAATATTTTCTTGGCTTTTTATGATAAAAAAGACATTTTTTTTATTTTTACTTTGAGTTATTTATTGTCATTTCTATCACATGGGCAAAAGTTTGGTGACACAAGGAGTTAGGTGTGTGTTTTAGTCTTTAATGCATTAGATATTTAGATTCCGATCTAGAGTTTCGTGTTTCAAGATCTAAAATTTTCATGACTTTTTAAAGTTAAAGGTGTAAATAAAAATGATAAAACTATCTAATGTTGAGGTACGGTTCGATAAAACAATTTACTCTAGTTAGGTTTTATATTAAATGATGTGAGATAGTGACACAATCGTGTAGTTTATAATGTAACACATGATTGTTATAAAAGTTGAAGGATTATTTTTAGAAGAAAATGATTAAATAGCAATTTATTTATAAGTTACGTTATTTTTGTATTATCGTCTATAAAATGCTCTTTCTCAATAAAATGTCCTATGCTTGTATAAGTTTAAGGTTTTAAACTATAAAACGGTCTCAAACAAAGAGTTTACATGTTAAGTCGTCTACACCTTCAAAGTTTGACACAAGTTGTCGGGTCCATGTAAAACATTCATTTTAGACGGTAGGATCAAAGTCTAGATCGTTTCTACCGACAAACTTGGCTCTCAAAATTAGATACAATCTTGTACAAAGTTAATGTTTTACTTCATCCAAAGATTTGTCATTTTGTAAACTTGTTATTGGATATTAGGCTTATTAGTATGAGCTCATGGGCTCAATTAGGTTGCTAGGGTTCCTTGTGAACTCTATATATTGTAACATAAATGTTTAATATTATCAATCAACTATTTCCCATTATCTAATACTTGTAACCAAACTTAATAGTGTTCATTAAGCGAAGGGCAAAGCCAACATTATCAATAAATTTGGATCATTTTTGTAAACTTGTAACAAAACTAAAATCTTAATACTGTTTTATTAAGCTAGGAGCAAAGCCATAATATTATCTATAAATTTGGGTGGTTTTGTACATTTGTAACCAAAATACGAGAAAGACATAAAAAGAACGATAACTCCAATTACTTGGTAACGAAAGTGTGCACGGATATTAAAATATATGTCAATGTCACTGTCACTGTCACATTGTTAACAAACACAAATGAATGTATCAACGTGGCCTACTTATGAAACAAACGTTTTACTACCGAAGAATATACCATTAATGTTGTACCATGTGCTACCAATAAATAGTCGACCAAAGATTTATTTTTGAACATGTTAAGTGATCGGATGCCTCTTAACTTGGCGTTTGGATTTTCAGTTCGGTTCGGATCATACAAATAATAACTTGTCATTGCAACCAGTAAAACTACGTGTTTAAGAGATACAATAAGGTTGTTGAGGTGATAACGAAAGGTAACGAACTGGTAATCACTTAGAACAAATAATTGAAGCATTTAGCCAAACTCGATACACTCATTATTTTGCTTTTCACTTTGTTATCACGTGTCATATGTATAGATTGATATTTTTGGGGTCGACGTGCTAAAATCTCGAAAGTCAATCGAAAAATCATAAACTACTTTACGCATAAAAGATAAAAGAATATGAGGTCAGTTGAACCCACTCCTTGTATACTTGGTCCGCGACTAATAATATAGCATATATGATGTACAAATCAAATCTCTTGATGGTCACAAACAAATAACTTCTAGCCTAAATTGTATCTATGCAATTCATATTCGCCCGGAGTTCGTTCCCAGAAAGATTTCTTTTACTAGTGTCACTATAAATTTTACCAGTGAATTAGTATTCACTTGAGTGCCGAATACTATAGCACAATAAACAAGTATCAGATACTATGTAACACATAAAACACCTTTTTACCAACTGTCACGCAACACTAGTGCCGCTTATGTAGAGTTATTAACTGATTAAACGGGTTTATGGGATGTAAATACATTGTAATCAGACTGGAAACATGTTAAATAGTTTTGTGTGTAACAAATAGGTTTAATATGGCTGGTCAACCTTAACTAAACGCGGGTTAAACATGTTTACCCAAGCATAGCCCATTTATTAAACAAGTTAGATAAGATAACCCAAAACCTGATTATTTTTGTTGTGTGCCCATGTTGTGTATCGGGTTGGGTCGGAAATTGCCCCACCAGATCCACTTAAAAATCTTCATAAAACAGACAGAATAGAAAAAAAACTGTCACTAATTCACTACATTTGACACACTAATGATACAGTTCAACCAATCAACTCTTCATTTCATAAAAAACTATATACATTAATGGTAAACTGGCAACTTTCCAAACTGATAGGAAGTCCATATCTTTTTGACAAATAAATAGAAAGTTACATACAAAGATGGAGTCCATATTGATGCATTTTTTTAGTATTATAGTAATAATATGAAATTTTGGCCGAAAAAATGAACTGCAATGGATCAATATTAGACAACAAGACACCAAGAGGATAAAAGCATTCTAACAGAATACATATCAACATTTTATGAATGATGTGCGTTGATAACCAACAGTTTGTGACTCTAGACTCGTCATGCTAACGGTCAGTGATATGTACATCAGTTACTAAAAGGGCAGATAGTCACCAACTTTTGTTTCTTAAGGTTTTTCTTTTGACAACGGAATAGCAAACGTACAACATAAAGTTCATCAATTGTTTAATGTACACCAAATATTCGCAAATAATTAAACACATGAAATTACACAGTTGACCTGGAGAAAGTCAAAGCGTCTCAGATGCCACAAAGGAAGAGACAGACGACACACAAGGGAACCAATAACGCCTTTTGCCATCTCTGTGACCATCGTCTATCATTGCAAGACCCTCCTGTACACATAAATAAACCATTCATTACACACCAAAAATGAAACAAAGAAATAAAAAACTAAAAAATTAATAAAAATAAGTGCTCACATCTAATAAAGTTTCGAGAGCATCTGTTGCACGACCAGTGGACCACGATAGTCGTCTTTCCACTTCTTCAACTGTCACAAAACCTTGAGCCTAACAAACATAAAGTTGCATACTTTGTTAGCAAAGATTCTTCTTACTAAAACATATGATATTAGTCAAAGACTAAAAAAATAAAAAAATGAAGGAACATTGATTAATGAATAAAGTTAACCTGGGCAAGCTCTAGAATTTCATTGTGATCTTTCTTTAATTCAGTTGGGACAGAACGAACAAGCTTTCGTTTTCCAACAGTAATAACTTCAAAACCACTACCTAAAACCTGAATAATCATGTTCATGTTATTACAACATTTGAGAAAAATAAGGCTATTTAACACCAGTCTTAACATAGAACGCAGAGACGGTACCTTTAGTTTACTAATTGCACGCAAGCAATCGTCTTCAGACACTGCTTCACGAGCACCTCTTCTTCTCTGACTTAGCATCTTACACAGTTCCTCTAAATTAATCAAACCACCATTAATCGGTCTAGTAGCCAAACATATATCAACAATTTGCACCCCTGAAAATCCAAAGCGCATAACATAAATCTCCAAACCCTAAATGTTAATGATCACATGTTAAAGCAGATCACCAGAAGCAGAAACAATTACATACCGAGTTCATAATAGAAATCGCCAATCCCTAAAAGTTCAGCCCAGAACCCTTTATTTGATGCTAGTGGATCTACTCCCACTTTGGCACACATCTCGTGAAACTGTGATCTAAAAGCAGGATTCTTGCGGATGTCATTCTGCAGTTAAGATAATTGAGTGTCAACAATTAGAAAATTCACAATTGTTGTTGAGTTTTCTTTCCACTATGAACAATCTGCTAGTATTTAGACCTGTACACAGAACAAACGAACATGAACGGGGGGATTTTCGTGTTCGTTCATTTAACTTCAACCGGGCATGAAGTCATGAATACGAACATGAACATGAACATGAACATATAATCAAGCAATTTCTTTTGTTCATGCTCGTTCATTAACAAAACCGCTTTGTTATTGTTTGTTCTTTTAAAACCTAAACGAACAGTTCACGAACATAAACGGACACAAATGAACATAATTGACCGCAAATAAACGAACCAGTTTTTAATTTGATGGACCATATTCCTTGACGAATACAAACTCTAGTGGATGATCATGGTATTTTATTCAACAAATATAGCTACTTATGTATTTATTAACATTTAAACAAACAAAAATGAACGAACAAAATGTGTGCTCATGTTCAATCATTTAATTAAATTAACAAAGTTCATGTTTGTTTGTTTATTAAACTAGGTTTTAAAAAGCGTGCGCATGCTTTAAGCGTACCGAAGCGCGAAGCGACACAAGATGATGGCCTTATCTCTTTTGCCTACACAAGGCGACTAAAGTCCCAAAAGCGCAGGTGAAGCGTAATGTTTAGACAAAAAAAAGCAAGTTATTATTAAATAAAATGAGCATAAACGTTCGTTTACAGCCCTGCTCTTATAATACAACCAAATTTTAAGAAAATTACAGCTCATGTTCATGATCAAATCAGGGGAAATTAATCAACTAGACAATAGAATGAACACCTTGTGTTTGATTTTGTTCGTTCATGCGCGTCCGTTTAAAACCTAAACCAACAGTTCACGAAAACGTAAACGAACATAATTGACCAAACATAAGCGTGGCAGACCATATTCCTTGACAAATACAAACACTAGTGGATTATCACAATGAATTTTAGTTTTTTCAATATTTAAGTTTATATTTATATAAATATAAGCGCTTAAATTTAAATGAACAGAAACGATCAAACATAAACGAACTTCCTAGTTTGATTCGTTTACAGGCCTACTTGTATAAAACTAACCTAATTAAGGCCAATGTTTTTCACAGCTGAATCATAATTAAAAAAACCAAAATTTAACAATACTAGTATTATAGCTCATAATGTTCATGAATGAATTAATAAAGAATACCTTGTGTTTTCGAGCAAAGTCTTCTAATTGGGACCGAAAGGTGGAGAGTTGTTCTTTCATAAGATCGGTTCGTAATTTGGCTACATTTTCTCCCAGTAACCGATATTGATCCTGCACCAAAACACATATATATATATATATATATATATATATATATATATACACATAACAATCATTCATCTAATATAATCATAAATAAATAAAATAAATTGAAATTGAATTGAACCCAACCCTAGCAGCCGCAGCAGTCTGTAACCCACCGATTCCTGGTCGTCTTCTCATCTTCTGATTGATTCAATGATAATAATGATTCCAAGTGGGTTGGTTTATGCAGGTAGATCTTTGTAATTTGTAAAATCAAAGTATTAATATAATTATGGAAGAGATGATATCAACAAATCAGAGTGGCGCAGCGGAAGCGTGGTGGGCCCATAACCCACAGGTCCCATGATTGAAACCTGGCTCTGATACTCGGAGTAGCTTCTGCGTAAATTTTTTATATGGACCAAATACAACAGCTATTTTAAACCCGCACTGCACTACCCGCCTAGCCTCTGCGTAGATTTTTTATATGGACCAAATACAACAGCTATTTTAAACCCGCACTGCACTACCCGCCTAGCCCGTGTTCCCGTAACGGACTAACGGATTCGTATACGACCAATGTCTTAATAGGCCGGTCCGGTTCATGTAGCTCGCTCTTTTGTAAAAGAACCGGTTGGTTTGAAGTGGTTCACCAGTCCGGTTGAACTGGTTGGCTATTTGCTATGGGAAAAAAATATTTTTATTTATTTTAACATTTTTTTCCAACCTTGGCCGCCATTTATGAGACAAAAGTTGTTCGTCCGTTACGACCGGTTAAACCAGTTGCCTGGCTTCTTCACTGTCTGATCCAGTGATGACATCATTGTATACGACCCCCCCCCCCCCCCCCCCCCCCCTTAAGGCTGGAGGATGTATTTCAAGCCAAATGATGTTTACGACTTGATGATAATGGAACCTAATACAATGGGTCATTTTTACTATTTACTAGTATAGTATAATAATAGAGTGATAGTCTTGGCATAGGTTTAATATGTGTTGTTAAGAATGGATATATATGTTGTAAATTAGCATTGATTACAAATATGGGAAATACTGTATGTGTACAAATATGGCATGACAAGTAAAATATCGAGTTCCTACTCATAATTTACAAATGGATTGTTTGAAGAAAAACTAGATTTACGAGTGGCAAATCACTGTGTTGCTCCAACATTGGGAATCGATGCGACTGTCTAATTTTAACGAGTTATTTTAGGCTCACCATGTGTTCTTATAGGCAAGTTTAGAAATGTTCTTTGTTGAACTGATGTTGATAAAATCTTCCTAGAAGATCTCTCAAACATGTTACCTAATTGAAGTTTGCTTTTTTTTATATGGAGAAATCTCACAATATACATTTATGTTCGTTTAGTCTTCAGTCTGGTCCTGATTCGAGTTGTGGTATTGGCATTTCTTGACCAAATTATTCTCAATTCTATCTATATATACGAAGAAACGTTTTTATGTGACCATTATCTGGGTAAAAGACGTTAGAATAATCCCTAAAGCAATAACATTTCGATACAAGTCTGGTATGTAATGGCTTTTCTAAATTACAATAAAACCCCATATAAACTTGCAATTTACACACTAGGGTTTTAGGTTTTTATCCTTTTTCTCCTTTTTAACCAATCATTTTATACCACAATTTACACACTAGGGTTTTAGGTTTTTATCTTTTTTTTCCTTTTTAACCAATCATTTTATACCACTTGAACCACTAACATTTTTTTTTGTTTTTCTTTTATAACTTTTAAAATGCATTGTTTTATAAAATTCTGATTATTGCATTACACATGCTTATTTGTAAGTGTACGTTCAAAACCGAATTGTTAATTGGTAATGCACAAACGATCAAATAACATACGTACACATCATCAAAACTGTGTCATAGTTTACTAGTATAATATAGTGTGATCGTCTTGGCATAGGTTTGATATGTGATAATAATGGATGGATATGATATGTTGTAAACTTGCATTGATTACAAATATGAGAAATAAATGTATGTGCATTGCATTAGTTAAAAATATGGCATTATAGGTGATGGCTGAGTTTTGACTCATTATTTACAAATGGATTGTGTGAACAAAAAACTTGATTTACGGGCGGTGTGGCAAATCACTACGTTGCTCTAGTTTTCATGAGTTGTGGTATTGGCGTTTATTGACTGTATTATTCTCAATTATATCTATATATACGAAGGGACGTTTTGTGGTGACCATTGCCCGGTTAAAAGACGTTATATAGTAATCCCTAAAGCATGTCTTTACTAAATTACAATAAAAGCTCTTTTAAACTCACAACTTACACACCTAGGTTTCAAATTTGTATCCGTTTCTTTTTTACCCAATAATGTAATGCCATTTGGAACACTAACACTTACTTATTCCTTTTTCTCTTTTATAACTTTTAACATACATTATTTTATAAAATTCCCATTATGTCATTACACGTGCTTATTTATAGGTAACACACAAGCATACACGTCATCAAAACCACGTCATCATTTACCTTTTCTTTTTGAAACATCGCCCTTTCGTCATTCTAATTCACAATGTGTTCAAAGTGAACATTTTCTAAATAACAATAAACCACCCTCCAAACTTACAAAATACACACTAGGGTTTAAATTTTTATCTTTATTTTTTCTTTTTAACCAATCATTTTATACAACTACCACTAACATTTATTTATTTTTTGTTTTTCATTTATAACTTTTAAAATACATCGTTTTATAAAATTCCGATTATTCCATTACACATGCTTATTTTTAACTATTTGTTCTAAACTGAGTTGTTAATTGATAATGCACAAGCGATCATATCATAAACGTACACATCATCAAAACTGCGTTATACTGTAGTTTGCTGTTATAATAATAGTGTGATCATCTTGGCATAAATTTGATATGTGCTGTTAATAATGGAAGGATATGATATGTTATAAAATTGCATTGATTACAAATATGAGAAATAAATGTAAGTGCATTGTATTGGTTAAAAATGTGGCATGGCTAGTGATTATTGAGTTTTGACTCGTTATTATCTAAAATGGATTGTGTGAACACAAAACCTAGATTTACGGGCTGTGGCAAATCACTGCGTTGCTCTAGTTTTCATGAGTTTTTTTTGGTTCTCCACTGTACTTCGAGGCAAGTTTATAAACGTTCTTTGTTGAACTAATGCTGCTAAATCTTCTTAGAAGATCCCTCAAGGCTCAAACATGTTACGTAATTGAATTCTTGCCTTTTTATTTGGAGAAATCTCACAATATACACTTACGCCTGTCTGGTTTCAGTCTGGTCCTTATTCAAGTTGTCGTATTGGCGTTTCTTGACTGGATTGTTCTCAATTCTATTTATATATACAAAGAGACGTTTTATGGTGACCGCTATCCGGTTAAAAAGACGTTATACTAATCCCTAAAGCATGCCTTTTCTAAATTACAATAAAACCCCTTTTACAACTTACACTCCCATGTTTCAAATTTTTATCCTTTTCTTTTTTACACAATCATGTTATGCCATTTGGACTACTAACACTTACATATTTCTTGTTTCTCTTTTATAACTTTTAACATACATTTTTTATAAAATTCCGTTTATGCCATTACACGTGCTTATGTTTTTGGTAATGCACAAGCATACACATCATCCAAACCGCGTCATCGTTTACCTTTTGTTTATAAAATTATGTTGTTTACCCTTTTCGTCATTCTAATTCACAACGTTTCAAACATTACTCATACTTTTAAAACTTTCGTAAATAATAATAAAAATATATTAAATAGAGGATTTTGATTGTGAGTAAGAAATACTATTCATCTTTGTCTATAGTTTTTATGCATATGTTACAAGAATCCAATGCATCTTTCTCATCTTTACTTCTCTAGCTTAAATGTCTATCCAATTAAGACCCACAAGATGACATTCTTTGATTTTGAGAACTCTTATTGATTGATGGTGCCATGTGTTAGTAGATTATTTGATGTGTGATATAAGTATAGGCCCACCACAAAAGAACCCTTTGGTTATTGCACCACCAAACAACTTACCACCTTAGCAACTACCTCGACAATTTCTCGAAACATATCAATCTATCTAATAATATACGTGTTCCGCCCTATAACCTTCGCCGATATCATTAGGGTCGGTTCTCTACATTCACCGACATTATTAGGGTCGGTTCCATACATTCGCCGACATTATTAGGGTCGGTTCCCTACATTCGCCAACATTATTAGGGTCGGTTCCCTACATTCGCCGATATTATTAGGGTCGGTTCCCAACATTCGCCGACATTATTAGGGTCAGTTCCCTACATTCGCCGACATTATTAGGGTCGGTTCCCTTTCTAACCATACTTACCTTTCATATTATATATTCATCACGCACTTTCATACATACATATTTCATACTTGGCATACTACATATTACTTTTCCTGTCAATACGTGCAATATCCGAAGATCGTTCACGCACCGACAAGCATTTATTCATAACGTTCCTACATACCAACACATCAATCATTATAGCATACGCTTACCAATTAAGGTAAGCGTATTAACGTTCACATTGAGTATGCACACAACCACGAAAACATAACAAGGAAGTGGGGCTAGAAACTCACCTGGATCCTGTTTCTTTCTCTGTTATCATAATCCCTTTATTTAACTGAGCTCGGCTAACTGTATATGAGTTTCACGTATCAATACTCGTCCTATTGTATCAGATTACTTTTACTTAGATTTTAAGCGAACTTAATTTAACCAGACTTAAACATTAAGCGAACTTAGCTTTAGGCGAACTTAACTTTAAGCGAACTTAAACATTAAGCGAACTTTAGCTTTAGGCGAACTTAACTTTAAGCGAAATTAAACATTAAGCGAACTTAGCTTTAGGCGAACTTAACTTGGCGAAGTTGCCCAGCAGCTACCACTGTTCGATCATAACCCCCAAAATCATCTCCGTTTCATTGTGAAATTCTTGGATATGATATTAACCAAACTCGTGATCATTCCCATGGTCTTTTTCGGGTAAAACTTGGCCCGGAAAAGCATAAAGTTTGGACCTTTAAGCTTAAAAACGTTCAATACTAGATCTAAGGTTTATTTTAAACGAGCCGTTCTTAACCATGAGGACGTTACGTCCATTTTAATCTTCAAGTTTGCAACTTTACCATTTTTCTAGACCCGATCTATCATCCTACCAATTTTCATGTAAATCCGCTAATGAAAAGTAAATCTTTTTAACAAAAACGTACATTTGAGGTTTTTGTATGAAATCACTCGAGATGCTCAAAACCATATCAAACGAACTCCGATTTGAGTGATTCAAGCGGCCACGGAACCATCTTGTCCTGATATACAAGCCCGTTAGCTCACCTTCGCCGGAAACCGCCGCTACAGTCGCCAGAACAGCTGAACAGTCGCCGGAATCTTCACTTTTTAGCTGCTGTGGTTTTACTGATAAAAACCTGTAACAACATGAAAATTTCGAGTTCAAAGTATCAACTTTCCAAAGTCTAGGGAATAAAATTGCCAAATTCCAAACTTGAGGGTTAAAATTGAAAATCTGGTTTTCCTGACCCATCGCGCTACTCGATGAGTCAGAAGAGACTCCCATCGCGTACCGCGATGGGGAGTCTGACACAGTGTGACACGTGTGCCACGTGGCACACGGTGGCACCATGTGCTACCACGTGGCAACACTGCCGCCACGTGTCGCCACGTGGAGGGGCGCCTGCCACGTGTCGACACGTGACAGAGCTACCCTCTGCGTCATCAGGCCTATATCGCGGTACGCAATAGGCCTGCTGAGGGACCCATCGCGTACCGCGATGGGAGCCAATTTTTTGTCTATAAATAGCAGCCATGGACTGCTCATTTCCACATCCCAAATCAGTTGTTCACTCTCTCACTAGCCTCTCTCTAAGTTTTATAAACCTGACCCTCGATTTGCCTCGATAAGCGTGCCACGACCTCTTGTTGGTGTACACCGTTTCCTCGAAGTTTGTGCCACCCTCCACCCACATACCAAGAAATGTGTTTGTGATTATGGCGATGAATCTCGTAAAGCGTGTCGACGAGTGTTGAAGATTTGGCGGTCCTAGATTAACGTGTCGAGCAAAGTAAAGCGGCATTGGAGTGCTGCTCGTGTCCCTAGGGTTTCTATACGCCATTAAGGTTAGGCGTAATAATAAATTCAAATATAATTCAATATTATATTAAAGGCTTAAGCCTTAAGTCGAGGTTATACTCGATACCTCGATAAAAAGAAAAATAAACATAACAAAGAAATGATTATGAATATTGTTGAATACGTATATATGTGTGTAAGTATATATGTAAATATTCTTTTTTATGAAATATTATTTAATGAATAAAGAGTATTCTTAAATAATAAAAGAAAATGATTACGTTTCTTGGAGAAGAAGAAACGTCGGATTTTTGAATATAAACTAAAGGTTTATAATTTACTTTTAAACTAAAGGTTTTCAAGTAAACAAAAGAATTGAACTAAAGGTTCAATCTAGGATTGAGATATAAGACTAAAGGTCTTAAGCCGGATCGTGTATCCGACTAACAAATATTTATACTCGTACTATAGGTGCGAGATAAAGAAAAGGGAAAGACTCTTGGACGGTGAGTGAAGCCGATCCTAAAGAGACAAGGTGAATACGCCCCCAAACTTTTACTTATTTAAAAATGAGTCCAACTTGTTATTTGAAATTGTTTACAAGGAACTATGTGTTCCTAAAACCGTTATAAATAAAGGGTATAAACCTAGCCCTCAGGCTGTGGTATACGTATATCTGGATCCTTACATAGGTGGTACTATGCGATGTATGGGCATGATCGCACCACCCTTGGTCGTAGGATGCTCTCCTGCAGGGAGTACGACCGTTGTGTATATTTACGGGTACTTAACTAAGTCGAACGCTGCGGTGTTTGCTGAGGTGACCTAGCGTAGAGGCTCATATTTATAATGTGTTATTTGACTTCGTTATTCCTAAGCCACGCTGGTCCGAGGTAGGCGTAGTCTCGAGGGGTAATAAAGTAAAAGAAATATTTTTGCGTCAGCGTGTTCACCAACATTCGTTGCTGACGTATTTTCTTGCATTTTGCAGGTGAACAAAGTTAGAGCTTGGAAATGATGAAGTACTAATATCAGATGGCTCGGATAAATTTTGTATAAGTTTAATATAGTGGTTTTGTAAATATAAAACAAGTAATCTTTTGATAGCAACTTAAACGGATGTCTTATGATTCCGTCTTTTGAATATATATATATATGTTACACTTTTGATCCTTAAAGTTTTATAAGTCTTCCGCAAACTAACGCAACTCTGATTTATTTACAAACAAGATACCAACTTATGGGTCGCACTACTAGGCCCTAGATAGGGGTGTGACAAAACCGGACTTCCTGACCTCTGATTGAAGATCTTTTCAGTGGAAAACTTCATTTATATTTCAGGAATACTCGGTTAAAATTTGAGACCGATCCGACGGTTAGATCTCCGGAAATCTTTGTGTCTTTGTGGGTGGTTTTCTAAAAAAACGGGAATTGGGTTAAGTGTGTGTTTTGATGGTGTAGGCTATGGTGTGGAGATGTATGAAAATGGAAAGGATTAGGGTTTCAAGGGGTATTTATACTCCCTTAAGCCCATGGACCTAAGGCTCATCTTTCCTTTTTGGTCTGTAACTAATTACATCTAATTAGCCTACTTATCCTTCCATCTTTATTATTTTACTAATTTTCTATTAACTCAAGTAAACTTTTCCATCTTAATTAAATAATATATTAATTATTTATTCTTGTAAATTTCGGGACGTTACAATATCATACGAAAAAGTTATAAACGTTCTAAAATGATGTGAGTATTAACATGTGCCTTGCATGTGGAGAGAGAAAATGTGTACAATTACCTTTATACACTTTTTCTTTTGGTCCCCACTTGACACATGTCAATTATTTATGGCTTCTCACACTTCTCATTTTTGTCACCCTTTGTAGAATAACTTGACCCGCAATTTCAATACATACAATTTGATGTAGTACTACTATAGTTTTAGCTACAGTTTCTAAAACAAGTTTTTACATTAACAGTACCAATGTAGTTTCATCTAAGAATAAAATAACTCTATAACATAAATTAACCATAGAGTCAACTCATGAAGAGATGACACTGGTAGTGCAGCATAGGTAACTGGAATTAAAAATAAAGGTTAAAAACTAACTGCCAAGGGATTCGAACCCGGGTTTTTCTCGTGAAAACGTAGGCTTTATCCGCTAAAACAGATTGTCGAGTTTTGAATGTGTTAATTATGGGTTCACTCAAGAGTTCTGTATATAATTGCTATTGAAAAGATATAATGTAAAAGACAAATAAACCTGTCTTCAGCTGATGCTTGAACTATGACATCTTCATTGTAATCCAACGTCTGGATCACAGTGTCACCTTGCACATGAGGATGAGTTGAAAGTCTAAAGGGTGTGGGTTGTGGTGGGAATAAGGTTGACAACATTGTACTGAAATGTGTTAGAATGAAGGTTTCAGTGTTACAAACTTGCAATGAGTATTGTGTAATTAATATATTTATATACAATGAATGGGTTGTACTGATACTTAAGTCACACGCTTATTGTTAATTTAATAAACATATTAGTTTGCTATATTTCATTTAATCAATTAATCGAAAATTTGATTCTAAAAATATGAACGCCATATTTCGTTCATTTACGCTCTTTTGTTCATGTTCGATCATGTTACTTACATATACTTGAAGGACGTTTGAATCTTTAGGTAGGTGAAGGCCATTTTCTTGTATGCAAGTGTAGAAATATTGAGGTCATCAGTGTTAAAAGTATAGAAATATAAAATTGTTTAGTATATGAAAAATACTTACAATTGTTTAAAAACCTTTTATATACAAATATTTTTTTTTACTTTAGTCTTTTAAGCTATGATTCGATTCAGTTTTTGGGCACACTTTTTTGGAGTTTATATTTAGCCCTTGATTCATATAAACTTGTGAGAAACTTTTTAAATGTAAGATACCCGATTACCCGATAGCATTGACTCAATTATCCGATTATATACCCGACATAACTTTTCTTATATATTAATATCAAATACGTGTTTAAATGTATTACAAATAAATAAACTTTTAATAAATCTACAATAATAATACAAATTATCATACAATATTAAAACAAAATATTAAATTAATGAAATGAAAAACGAATGAGTATCAATTGGCTTCTGTGTATTTAAACAAAACATGTACAACATTCTCAGGAATGCTTTAATATAACTAGAATTTATTTGACAAATGTTTTATCTAATAATCATGACTATTAAAATGAGTCTCCCTTGGCTTGAGTCTCCTTTTGACATCTAGTGCTTAATATAAACAGACAGGAGAACAATCATAGTAATGTTTTGATATAAGTAGAAATTTCTAGTAAATGCCATGATTATGATTCTAAGCATCAGATGCTCATGAAACTTTCAAGAAGGCATATTGTGAATGAACCTTCACACGTAAATTTCGAGTAGTACCGATACGTATTTAAAAAGTTCCTTAATGCTATTTATCAGAAAAAGTTCACAAAGGTTTGTAATCAATTACACAAAATTATAATTATTTAAATTTTTTTTGTAGGAAAACAGATCTAATCATATTTCATAAACTTACTTTAAAATAAAATAAAAAAAGAAAATGTTTGTGTCGACCTATTGCAAAAAAAAAGTATATGATTTGACGTAACCCGACCTGTTATTTTGCGATTTCCTCGCCTAAAACCTTTCTTTGAAAATCTTACAAATTTGGTAATCATATTTCACTAACATATCTATACATACTATTAAAGCAAACAACAATTTCCACTTGTCAACATTCTAGGCCAACCACATCATCGCCACCTCATTTCCATGTCACCCATTACCTTTCTTAATTATGCCAACTCATCCACTAACCTATATTTAAACCATAACATTTCTTAATTTTTTACCCTATTCAACATTTTCTCTCTTTCACCTGTTAATATATTCTGGCGAATATAATTCAATATTTGTATCAATTTTCTAGTAAGTTTGTATTTTATAATAAACTTCAGATTGTTTATCAATTTATTTCCGGCAACCTTATTATTTTTTCCGGTTATTGTTTCTTCTAACCTTTTTATGTTTATTCTCATTGTTAACTGATTTTATTAAAATCAGTTTAGGTTGTAAATCATAAACGGGCATGAAGGTGATATGTGGACGTTTTAAGTTTTTTGGTTAAGTATTTCCGGCAAGATTTTCCGTTAAGTTTTTTCCGGTTATGTTTTATACCTATAACAATGGTTGCTTTACATTATTTTAGGTTATTTACCCGATTATTTGCTGAAGATTTCATTTTAGTTTGTTAATCAAAATCTTATATTCCATTGTTACGTTTTTCCGGTAAGTATTTCCGGTAAGTTTTTTCGGTAACATTTTCCGTATATATGTTTTTCCTATAACAATTGTTGCATAATATCAACACTAATATTTTAGTTTATAATTTCTGGTGAGTGTCACGGCTTATACAATCTTTTTTCCAGTAAAATCTTTAAATTTCGTTTTTCCGTTAACACCTATAAAATTTTCTGGTTATTAGTTTTAATTAAGATAACCCATAATATCAATATTAATATTCGTTTTTATTATTTGCAGGTAATTGCCGATTCATATAATTTAATTTCACGGAATGATTATGAGATTAAAATATGTATTTATTTTAATTTTAATGTTGATGTATATTTTATTTTGTTAATATTCATGTATATTCATCTTCTTGTGTTTATAAAAAGTAAAATATGATTGTATATCGGAGATCCGAGATAAGTTTGATCTATATTTTTTTCCGGCGTGTTTTAATCTATTCGATATGAATTATCCCATTAATACCATTTATTTAGTTTGACTTTCCTTATTGATTTAAATAACTTAATTAACATGAATATTGTAATTTAATTATCCCATTAACATATTAAAGTATATACTTTGACTTTCCTTAATTTATAAACAAACCTATTTTAATGTTAATTTGAATTATTTGAAATTAATTACTTTATAGTCAACGTGAATATCTTAATTTGGTATTCAAAAATTTAGAATTAAACGAGATTGAAGAGTGTTAATATTTGAAAATTTTCCTATTTTCAAATTAAACTTAATTTGAATGTTTTTTGACCATCAATTAAATAAGTTAATTTTGTATATTTTTGGTACAAGTTAATTTGAAAATAAGTATCCTCAATTAAGTATTTCCTAATTTGCTTGGTTGGTTATGATCAATTAAGTATTTCCTTAATTAAGTATTTCCTTAATTTATAAAGAAATCGATTTTACAAATTAACTTATTTTCTTTCCTCATTTGTTATTTGACCATATCAATGCTAATTATAAAATAACATTTACGTATATATAGTACTTTGTTACTACCATTTACAATATAACTAGCTTGGTGCCTGCGCGATTCGAAGAAGTACACGCTCAAACACGACATCGAACGCGTAAGCGGTGACCTCACTATAATACGCACGTAGTCTGACTATAGTTGCATGTAATGCGGCGTTGGACGTGTAACCATTCGTCGGTGAATGGGTAACTCGGACTGAAACATGACCCAAGCCCACCAGACCTGTTGGCCCTAATTGCATGTCACGTAACATGTTATTTTGTAAATTTCTAAAAAGTATAGTAGTACCATACTCAAATTAAAGAGAATAATATGCTCTTTTTTATGGTGTAATTTTTTTAAAAAGTATTCACATTTAAAAAAGTTATGGACGTTAAAACTTCGTGGGATTGTTGGTTTAAAATAAGAGGGTTAATATGTAAGTATATAATGAGTTAACAAAACTTACCCTTAAGTTTAAGGACCATAATTGTAAGTATGTTTCAAACTAAATTGTTAAATTGTAACCGTACATAATCATAGTAAGCAAAGACTATACTACCGCTAGCTTTTCAAAATTAATTGCATTAGTGAATATACTTTAAGCAATAGTGATCGTACCTCTTAAAATTTAAGAGGTCATTCACTCATGCATTATATATTATATAGATTATTGTATTCCCTTTTATATAAAAAATTAAATCTTAATGATTATAAATTAATTTAAAATCATTTCACCCAAGACAAAGTTAATATGAGTTTACCATAATTGTATATATTTTTGGTATATCATAAAAACTTAATTTGAAATTAATTATCCATATTTTACATAATAATAACTTCTCTAAAATTAATAATCCATAATCTATACATAATAATAAGTTTACTAATTTACATAAATAAGTAAATTAAGGTCTCAAATTTGTCTACGGTATTTCTCTACATTTTTTGTATATGATTTAAATTTGAAATTCTAATTAATGTCCATAATAATTGTTTGACTAACATTTACACGGAATATTAATAGGTTTCCTATTTAACAGGTTTCATTTTAGTCAAACTAAAAACTAAAAAACATATATTAATAAGTTTCTGTAACATCCCGAAATTTCCAAAATGATATTAATTATATTACTTAATAATAGAGGGAAAGTTTACTCGGGTTATCGGGATATAAATAAATAGAGTAGGAGTTGGTATGGGTCGGGCTAGTGTTGGGTAATGGATATGGGTTATGGACTTGGGTTATGAAAAAAGGAAGGAGAGTCCATGGGCTTAAGCCCATGATCCCTAAATATAAATACCATTAACCACCATTTAATCCTCATTCTCACATATTCCATACACACACACCCAAAACACACACGACCCGAACCAAGATCCGAAGGCGAAAACCCGAGCTTGTTGGTGCTGGAACGTTGTGACGGACCAAAACAACATCAAGGCTTAACCGTTTTCGTAGTTCGACTCGTTCAAGGTACGTTTATAGTTAGAAATCGTTCGTGTAGGTTCGGGTTGATTTGAGAAATGATAGATCTGAGTTTGTATGGTAAAAACGAATCCAACAAAGCTAATCTTACTGAAAATGGTTATGATTTGATGGGTTAATCGATTGATAAAAAGAACCCGTAACCTATATGCCTAAATCGCACCCTTTAAACACCGATGTTAGGTCGATTTGATGGTTGGGGTTTGTAGGCGCTGGTCAGACGATCCCGTGGGTACCTAAATCGAGTTATTTGGTTAAGAAACGAAGGTGATTAAGGGATTTAAGAACGAACAGTAGCTGCAGACGACAACTTCGCCTGCAAGCTAAGTTCGCCTGATGAACTTCGCCTGCAAGCTAAGTTCGCCTGATGACAATTCGCCTAAAGCCAAGTTCGCCTGATGACAACTTCGCCTAAAGCCAAGTTCGCCTGATGACAACTTCGCCTAAAGCCAAGTTCGTCTGATGACAACTTCACCTAAAGCCAAGTTCGCCTGATGACAACTTCGCCTAAAGCCAAGTTCGCCTGATGACAACTTCGCCTAAAGCCAAGTTCGCCTGATGACAACTTCGCCTAAAGCTAAGTTCGCCTAAGGTTTGACTTCGCCTAAAGCTAAGTTCGCCTAAGGTTTAACTTCGCCTAAAGACAAGTTCGATTAGAGAATAGATTAAAACGATAAGTAAAAGTAAGCTAATACTAGGCCACCAGATTAGATTAGGCGAGTATTGATATGTGTAACTTATACAGTCAGCCGAGAATAGTTAAAGAAAGGAATTACAACTATCAGAGGAAGAAGCAGAGTTCAGGTGAGTTTCTAGCCCCATTTCCTTGTTATGTTTTCGGGGCTGTGTGCATACTCGATGTGTTGTTAATACATTTATCCTAAGTGATAAGTGTATGCCATATGTGATATATGTGATGGATATGAATGATTGCTTGTCGGTACGCGAACGATCTTCGGATATTGCGCGTACTGTCAAGTTAAAAATAAAGGTACGAATATTATATATCGAAGATGTATGAATATTACAAATGAATACTTGTCGGGGCGTGAACGATCTTCGGATATTGCACGTAACGACAAGGGGTATGGTTGTTAAATGAAGGATGTAAAGAACGCCTAGAGTGTTCTTATGCTATAATGTAATTATTGTATATGTGAAGTATGTGTATACAGGTACACGAATGGTATGTGAGTTCTACGTTCGACATAGTAAGTTAGGATGGCAAATCCCTCTAGCTTCTGTTGGACATAGACTTGGCAGGTGATGGCGTAGTTAAGGACTGCGAGCCTTATACGTGATGTAGATGATAGATGTAAACGTAGATAGAGACGGTGGGCCTTATACGTGTTATAGGAGATAGACGCCAACGTAGATAAGGACGGCGGACCTTATACGTAACGTAGATAAGGACTGCGGACCTTATACGTAATATAGATAGGCGTCAGCACAGGAAAGGACTGTGGACCTTACACGTGCTTTAGCATAGGGGAGGACTGCGGACCTCGTGCGTGCTATGAATTAGGTTGCAACATAGGGAAGGACCGTGGGCCTTGTACGTGTTGTGGATGTATGATGGTATAGGGAAGGACCGCGGTCCTTGTACGTACCATGAATGGTGAACATAGGTAAGGACTGCGGACCTTTTACGTGTTCACGATCGTGAGTACAGGTATAGACGGCGGACTATGAACGTACTCTCGGTAGACTGAGGTTAGTGATTGTAGATATGTATGTATGTATGGTAGCAAGTATGTATGTAGAACAGAAGGGTAACTAGTGAAGTATGGATATGTATCTTCGGATATGTATGTATGTGTTGTATTGTATGGCGTACGATTAACTAGAACTCACTCAGCGTAGCTGACTTTTAGTATGCACGCAGTTGAGTAGGATGAGGCAGCTCACTTGAGGAGACACGTGGCACTGAATAAGAGGCTGGCATCGGAAGACTCAAGACGTTTAAGTTAAATGTTTCGATTATTTTGAAAGACAAAATGATGTTTTAAGACAAGACGTGTTTTGTTATGAAATGTTTTATGAAAGTTTTTATATTCCGCGAAAGTTTAATGAACTCTGATTTGTACGAACTGTGTTTATGAGTAAATCCGACGCTAAAGTAGGGCTACCGGGTTCGGGGCCTTACAGTTTCCTATTTAAACCTTATTTTTATTTGATGAAGCTCTCCTGTTTATATAGAAACTGTATTTTTATTTGGAATATATATGCTTGACTAACAAATTAATTTTTATTCGTTCTGACATTTAATTATATCCAACTGTTTTTCCAATATTATATTTACTATAACCTTATCTTAATAATTACAAAAATTTATAATTTAGATTATGCTAAATTTAGACATTATTAAAACTATACTTTACAAGTATGTTATTATTTTTATTTTTCTTATAAAATATCAACTTAGCGTTCATAGTATTACAAATTCAAATTTCTTTCTAATAATTTCAAAAGTAATACTTCCTAAACAAATCCACTAAACAAAATAAGTTAGTCAGACTTCAAATTTTGCATCAAAAGTAACAAATTCAAATATCGTTCTAAATGTTTCAACTTATATTATGCTATGCATGTCAAATTTTGCATAATATTTTTACACTCCCATAACTAATGGTACACAAATTTCATTTGATTAATACATAATATGTGACAAAAATATACTCATTAAAGATGATAAAAACTTAATTTTAGAATTAATCATCAATACTTTTTAAAATTTTATTATCGTTTCTATTTAAGGTCAATGGAGGTCAATGATTTGAATATGATAATTCTAAATATTTTTGGTATATGATTAATCATTAATTTATAAATAATGATCCATAATAATATAATAATAATAATAATGATTTGAATAAAATATATTATTTTATATACATTAAAATTTTGATGGTCTTTAAATGAGCATAATTTATGCATGTTTATACATATAATTGTGTATTTATCAATAATAATAAATTGGAATATAATTATGTTTTGACCGAAATCAAATAATTAATTTGTATGAATTGTATTAAGTTTGCTTCAAGTAAAAGAAAAAACACTGGACGCATTTTGGATTTTAAAAAATGCATATATATTATGTTGACATTTTGATGTCAAAATATGACATTGTAAAATTAAAAGTTAGACCTTTTAATTCAAACATGGGTTGTTAATTTTTTTTCAAGATTGTAGGTTACTAACTATAAATTTTTCAAGATGGTAATATTTAATTCAAACATGGTTTGTAATAAATGTTTTAAACTGATGTGCAAATAAACACGGGTACTATCTTAGAGTAATAAATATTAAAGTTATTGATGTGTAATAAATGTCTTAGATATTATAGTTCATCTTTTGAATCAACATTGAGATAAAAGTTTTGTTGAATCGACATTGTAGAATTGTTTTATTGATTTGGAGACTAATTTCATTTGTTTGCTTATTATTGTACTAATGATATAAGTTATAAAATATGTTAACTTTTCATTTATCTTTGTTAGTCTTTGTATGTTTTTGTATTTGATTCAAATAAGTTATGATGTCTTATAATTCATGTAAAAGTATCATTTATTTATAAGTACAACATTTGCATTTCATTAAATTTATATGATGTTACATATATATTATGTTTTTAAATATATTCCACCATGTGTACACGGGTACTATCCTAAATCAATATTGGAATCCAATGATCTGTTTCTTTTAAGAGATTCGGATCACTTGAGGCTTGCTAATGTTATGTAACATCCTAAAATTTCTGTATTTAATAAAAGAAAGACGCGTTTAGTTATTGGGCCTAAATAATTAATTAGTATTAATAAAGATCATGGACTTGGACTAATTAAGATGAATTAAAGGGAATAAGCCTTAGGTCCATGGGCTTTAAGGGATATAAATATCCCCTTAAACCACCCTTAAAGCCTAAACCCTCATTCTTACCATCTTATTCTCTAACGCTCAAAAACACACACATATCACCACTCACATATTTCGGCCGAGGGAGAAAGACGAGCGAGATCCGAGAGCGAGTAAACGTTAGTTGCGATTAGATCTTTATTATTCGAGTCTTATACAAGATCTAAAGTTCCTAGACAAGCTAACCAAGATCAAACGAACCCGTAAAGGTATGTCTTTTACCTTAAAGTTTACGTTTTTATAAACGTTTAGTCTTGAAACTTAGAACGAGTATAGATCGGATATAAATGAAACGTAAAGTGGCGAACTTGATGTTAAAACGAACTCTTCAGGCCTGCAATGTAAGGCCCCGTTACCGGTACCTCACATTTGGACGTTGGATTTACTCATAAACGTAGTTCTAAATATCAGAGTTAATAAAAACTTTTGCGGAATAATAAAACTTCAACCATAACATTTTACATAACCCTCAAATCATGTCTTATAAAACATTTGTAGACAATTAAAACAAAACATAGTCTTTAAATCATCACAACATTTCCTCGAGATGCCAGTATCTTCGATTCCATGCCATGTGTCTTCAGTCACGCAAGCTGCCTCAACCTATTTGCCTGCGTGCATACTAAAAGTCAGCTACGCTGAGTGAGTTCTAATTAATCACATAACTTACTTTTCATACACATATACGTACCCGAAAGACACATTACATACATATCATGATCAGCATTCGTCCATACACATTCATATCTAACCATACATTATAAAGGGCATTTCACCCTACACACCTCGGATATTATTAGGGTCCGGTCACCCTTCATCCTCGGATATTATTAGGGTCCGGTCACCCTTCATCCTCGGATATTAGTAGGGTCCGGTACCCTTCATCCAAGGATATTATTAAGGTCCGGTACCCTTTCTTCCATCGCTTCATACTACACATGTTCTTAAATACTCTTCCTGACAATACGTGCAATCTCCGAAGAGCGTTCACGTACCATTAACATATCATACGTACATTACGCGTACATCATATATATTATACCTGTTCTTAGATACTTTTCCTGACAATACGTGCAATCTCCGAAGAGCGTTCACGTACCATTAACATATCATATGTACATTATGCATACATGCATTTTATCTTACATCATACATAGCAATCACATCTTTAGCTACCACCCAACGGTACATGCAATATCCGAAGATTGTTCACGCACCGTCAAGCAATCATCATACATACATCATACAAGGCATACACTTACCACTTGAGGTAAGTGTATTAACCATCACATCGAGTATGCACACAGCCCTGAAAACATAACAAGGAAGTGGGGCTAGAAACACACCTGAAGTCGGTTACGTTCACCGTTAATAGTTATTTCTTTCTTCAGTTGGGCACGGCTAACTGTATAATAATTTACATGCATCCATTAACTATTGCTACTCATATTGTACATCTATCTTTATATAACCCGCAACGAACGGGGGTCCGGGGGGCAGCGCCCCTGGCAGTGGGGTTCTAGGGGCGGAAGCCCCTAGCGGGGTCCAAGGGGCAGAGCCCCTGGCTGGGGTTAAGCTGCCAGGTCATCTTGAAAAAATTTTATTTTCATTAACTGTCCTAACACATTTTCCATTAGCATTTTGAATCATTGAATAATATGCTACTTAAAAGTTCAAGGGCTTATTTGTAATTAAATCATTCTTTTCTAAGTCCAGGGACCATTCTATCATTCTGTTAAACTTCTAATTCATTACTTATCCTTAACGAACTGACTTGCCATGTCGAACTGGTTCTTGTAACGAATTGGAACCTTTAACGAACTGGTTACTTACACGAATTGGACTTTTAACGAACTGGACTCTTAACGAATCAGTCCATGTAGCGAACCAGTCCAAGTAGCGAATTGGACCTTCTAATTCGTTATCTCCCTTAAAGAACTGGTCATAACGAATCAAGGGTAATTCGTTACCCTTTTCCCTTAACGAATTGGATACGAACTACAGCTAGTTCGTTAATCTTTCCTTAGCGAATCAATTGGCGAATTACCTCTAATTCGCTAGTTATTTCTTAGCGAACTAGCGTTAGGTCAGATTTGTCAGAACATTCCCTGACAACCTCGTACACGTTTTTCCGACGCCGCCATTGCCGGAAAACTCACCGGAAAAACGTATCTTCACCGTTTTACACCGTTTTTCATCATTTTTCGTCCCGTTCGATCCAGATCTGAGCTAGGGTGACCCCTAAGCTCATATTAGGTTTGGTTTATACCCGATTCCACCCGGATCTCATGACTTAAATGGTTTAACGGTGTCGGCTCGTCGTTTCATGATTATAACTAACGGATTTAAGCTCATACGACAAAATACTATCATACCTTGGGTCGGGATCCGTTTCCTCCTCGATATTTCGGCCAGAGAGAGACTAGAGAGAGAGCTTAAGTGTGTGTTTTGGTGGTGTATGGAATATATGTGAAATGAGGATTAAATGGTGATTAATGGTATTTATATTTAGGGATCATGGGCTCAAGCCCATGGACTCTCCTTCCTTCTTTCATAACCAAGTCCATAACCCATACCCATTTACCCAACACTAGCCCAACTCATAACAGATCATTTTTCGTTTATTAACTGAAATCAGGAAACGGGATGTTACATGCAAGCATGTGCGGCTCGTGTAAAATGAACCCTAGGTCTAGTATTAAACGTTTAAGCCTTAAAGTTTCATGCTTTATGCTGTTACGGTTCAAGTTTTACCTGGAAATGAACATGAGAACATTTTACAGGTTTGGTTAAAATCACATTCAAGGATTTCGCGATGAAACAATTATGATTAAGGGGTTTTAGAGCGAACAGTAACCACTGTTGAACTTCGCCACTGATAAGTTTGCATGCCGCTAACTTCGTCACCTTAAGTTCGCTGAACAGTAAGTTCGCCAATGTTAACTTCGTTGAACAGTAAGTTCGCCAATGTTAACTTCGCCGAACATTAAGTTCGCCAATGTTAACTTCGCTGAAAAGTAAGTTCGCCAATGTTAACTTCGCTGAACAGCAAGTTCGCTAAAGTTAAATCCGCTTAATACTAAGTTCGCCAAAAGTTAAGTTCGCTGAGAAATGAATTAAAATTCTAGTAAAAAAATGTGTTAAGACAGTTAATGAAAATAAAATGTGTTAAATAATTAATTAGTATTAATAAAGATCATGGACTTGGACTAATTAAGATGGATTAAAGGGAATAAGCCTTAGGTCCATGGGCTTTAAGCTGACTTGGCAGCTTAACCCCAGCCAGGGGCTCTGCCCCTTGGACTCCGCTAGGGGCTGCTGCCCCTAGAACCCCGCTGCCAGGGGCGCTGCCCCCGGACCCCCGTTCGTTGTGGGTCATATAAAGATAGAAATACAATATACGAGTAGTAATAGTTAATTGATACGTATAATTGTTATACAGTTAGTCGTGCACAGCTCAAGAAAGGGATCACCATAAACGGTGAACGTAATCGCATTCAGATGAGTTTCTAGCCCCATTCCTTGTTATGTTTTAGGGGCTGTGTGCATACTCGATGTGATAGTTAATACACTTACCTTAAATGGTAAGTGTATTCCATATGTGATAGATATTATGTTATGATTGTGAATGAAAGCTTGTCGATACGTGAACGATCTTCAGATATTGCACGTGTTGACAAGGGAGGTATGTATATGAAAGATGAATGTGTATAATATAAATATATGTACGCTATATGAGTATGTAATAATGATTAAAGAAAGTATATGTATGAGTATGTAAATATAGTATGAACGGAGATGAAGAAAGAGGGATCAGACCCTAATAATATCTGAGATAGAGAAGGCGGGATCATACCCGTTATAATATCTGAGATAGAGAAGTAAAAAGGGATCAGACCCTAATAATATCTGAGATAGACAAGAAATGGATTAGACCCTAATAATATCTGAGATAGACAAAGGAAAGAGGGATCAGACCCTAATAATATCTGAGATATAAAAGGGAGGGATCAGACCCTAATAATATCTGAGATAGAATGGACAGTAAATATATAAAGTATGAACTTAATAAAGTACGTACGTATGTATGAAAGTATGATATAAAAGTAAATTAGTAAAGTAATTATTATGCATCTTCGGATGCATGATTGAAGGTAAGTGAATGTATTGTATGATGTATGATTAACTAGAACTCACTCAGCGTAGCTGACTTTTAGTATGCACGCAGGTGAGTAGGATGCGACAGCTGGCGTGAGCGGGACACATGGCAGAAGAATAAAAGCCTGACATCTGAAGACCTTTTATGTTTTATAAGTCATGTTTTAATTTCGAAAGACAAGAAGAATGTTTTAAGATATGTTTATGATTTGATATGTAATGTTTTATGAAAGTTTTATATTCCGCGTAAAGTTTTTAATTAACTCTGATTTTAGAACTGCGTTTATGAGTAAATCCAACGTCCAATGTGAGGCGCCGGTAACGGGGCCTTACATGTTATAAAAGAAAGGTCACATTTCGATTTGGAAAATGAAGTTAGTGAGAAGGTAAAATGGTTGTTAGAGTGTGGGAACTATGAGTCAAATTTTAATGATCTTCCAAACTTTTTGGAATCTAAAGATAAAATTTAAGGTAACACCAATAACTTAGTTATGTAGTTGATTACTCTAAATTTTTTACTTTCGTTGTTTACTTTGTGTTTTCTGTTTAAGTTATTAGTTTAGTTCATAACTATAAACTTCCAAAAACATACAATAAACTTCTATAATCGTTTATTTTGTTTGGCAAGTTGTGAAGGTAATTTTTTTTTGGGTGAAATTTTGTAGAAGTTGATGGTTGGTAAATTTGACTCCAGCATATTTAGATCTTCTTTTGGTCTCTCCTTTTTATGTGTATATTTAGTTTATCTTAGTTTAAGCTTGTATTAAGACAATATGAATGATCAATAGTTTGGTTACTAAGTTATATTTATTATGTGTGTTTGTTTAATATGACAGAGAAAAAAATATTATGATTTTGATGACCAGTTATATTTAGGGAAAACATGAATAACTGATTAATCAACATCACTCTGATGCCACATGTTGATCAGTTCTTCATGTAAGTAATAGAAAATATGATAAATATTAAACCTATGAACCTGTTACAGCATGAATAGTAGTAACCGCAGCAGAG
Source organism: Bidens hawaiensis (assembly GCF_021521415.1). Taxonomy (NCBI): domain Eukaryota; kingdom Viridiplantae; phylum Streptophyta; class Magnoliopsida; order Asterales; family Asteraceae; genus Bidens; species Bidens hawaiensis. The sequence continues at coordinate 368,394 of NW_027492773.1, forward strand.
TATGATGTAGTCGACATGTTTGTCATCTTGATCGAGTTCACCTTTAGGGTGTATAGTTAAGGATGGTGTTTGGGTTCTTGAGAGGAACCCGGTTTAGGAGAGAGGAGGCACACAAAATTATAATGTGTGTGTGATTAGGTTATGATGTTAATATTTATCTCTCTTTATATACACCCAAGGGGAAACCATTTATTAGTTAGTTATAGGTAATATGGCCCATCAACAATTACCAAACTATTATATAATAAGGTATAGTTAATATTTTGATCTATTATAATATAAATGATTATAATGGCCATATATAATTATATATTTAATCTTACAGGGGCCCTTTTCATAAAAAAAATTATGTTTTGCTTACGACGCTTTGGCTACTGTATTGCACTTAAAAAGAAGGTAGCTTATGCGATATTGCTACAACTAATTAAGGTGGCAATTTCAATACATACAATTTGATGTAGTACTACTTAGTTTTAGCTACAGTGTAAGGCCCCGTTCCCGGTGCCCTACATTTGGTCGTTGGATTTACTCATAAACACAGTTCTAAATATCAGAGTTAAATAAAACTTTCACAGAATATTAAAACTTTCATAAAACATACATAATAATTCATAACTTGTCTTAAACATTCTAGTCTTTCAAAATAAACGTTAATTAACATTAAAACTTCTTAAGTCTTCAGATGCCAGTCTCTTATTCGCCCACCATGTGCCCGCTCAAGCTAGTTGCCTCAATCTGCTCACCTGCGTGCATATTAAAAGTCAGCTACGCTGAGTGAGTTCTAGTTAATCAGACAACATACAATACATACACATATCATACATACATACATATCCGAAGATACATATCCATTCTTAACCAGCTCCATTGCAAATCATATTTCATAAACTTACTTTAAAAAAAAATATTTGTTTAAAAACCTTTTATATACAGATATTTTTTTTTACTTTAGTCTCTTCAGCTATGATTCGATTCAATTTTTGGGCACACTTTTTTGGAGTTTATATTTAGCCCTTAATTCATATAAACTTGTGAGAAACTATTTAAATGTAAGATACCCGATTACCCGATAGCATTGACTCAATTATCCGATTATATACCCGACATAACTTTTCTTATATATTCATATCAAATATGTGTTTAAATGTATTACAAATAAATAAACTTCTAATAAATCTATAATGTTAATACAAATTATCATACAATATTAAAACAGAATATTAAATTAATGAAATGAAAAACGAATGAGTATCAATTGGATTCTGTGTATTTAAACAAAACATGTACAACATTCTCATGAATGCTTTAATATAACTAGAATTTATTTGACAAATGTTTTATCTAATAATCATGACTATTAAAATGAGTCTCCCCTGGCTTGAGTCTCCCTTTGGCATCTAGTGTTTAATATAAACAGACAAGAGAACAATCATAGTAATGCCTTGATATAAGTAGAAATTTATGGTAAATGCCAGGATTATGATTCTAAGCATCAGATGCTCATGAAACTTTCAAGAAGGCATAGTGTGAATGAAACTTCACACGCAAATTTCGAGTAGTACCGGTACGTATTTAAAAAGTTCCTTAATGCTATTTATCAGAAAAAGTTCACAAAAGTTTGTAATCAATTACACAAAATTATAATTATTTAAAATTTTTTGCAGGAAAACAGATCTAATCATATTTCATAAACTTACTTAAAAAAATTAAAAAAAAAAAATAATATGTTTGTGTCGACCTATTGCAAAAAAAAAGTATATGATTTGACGTAACCCGACCTGTTATTTTGCGATTTCCTCGCCTAAAACCTTTCTTTGAAAATCTTACAAAGTTTGTAATCATATTTCACTAACATATCTATACATACTATATATTAAAGCAAACAACAATTTCCACTTGTCAACATTCTTGGCCATCCACATCATCGCCACCTCATTGCCATGTCACCAATTACCTTTCTTAATCATGCCAACTCATCCACTAACCTATATTTAAACCATAACATTTCTTAATTTCTTACCATATTTAACTTTTTCTCTCTTTCACCTATTAATATATTCTGGCGAATATAATTCAAGATTTGTATCAATTTTCCGGTAAGTTTGTATATTATAATAAACTTTCGATTGTTTATCAATTTATTTCCGGCAACCTTATTATTTTTTCCGGTTATTGTTTCTTCTAACCTTTTTATGTTTATTCTCATTATTAACTGATTTTATTAAAATCAGTTTAGGTTGTAAATCATAGACGGGCATGAAGGTGATACGTGGACGTTTTAAGTTTTTCCGTTAAGTATTTCAGGCAAGATTTTCCGTTAAGTTTTTTCCGGCTATGTTTTATACTTATAACAATGATTGCTTTACATTATTTCAGGTTATTTACCCGATTAATTTGCTGAAGATTTCATTTTAGTTTGTTAATCAAAATCTTATATCCATTGTTACGTTTTTCCGGTAAGTATTTCCGGTAAGTTTTTTCGGTAACATTTTCCGTATATGTGTTTTTTCTATATCAATTGTTGCATAATATCAACATTAATATTTTAGTTTATAATTTCAGGTGAGTGTCACGGCTTATACAATCTTTTTTCCGGTAACATCTTTAAATTTCGTTTTTCCGTTAACACCTTTAAAATTTTCCGGTTATTAGTTATAATTAAAATAATCCATAATATCAATATAAATATTCGTTTTTATTATTTGCAGGTAATTGCCGACTCATATAATTTAATTTCACGGAATGATTATGAGATTAAAATATGTATTTATTTTAATTTTAATGTTGATGTATATTTTATTTTGTTAATATTCATGTATATTCATCTTCTTGTGTTTATAAAAAGTAAAATATGATTGTATATCGGAGATCCGAGATAAGTTTGATCTATATTTTTTTCCAGCGTGTTTTAATCTATTCGATATGAATTATCCCATTAATACCATTTATTTAGTTTGACTTTCCTTATTGTTTTAAATAACTTAATTAACATGAATATTGTAATTTAGTTATCCCATTAACATATTAAAGTATATACTTTGACTGTCTTTAATTTATAAACAAACCTGTTTTACATTAACAGTACCAATGTAGTTTCATCTAAGAATAACATAACTCTATAACAGAAATTAACCATAGAGTCAACTCATGAAGAGATGACACTGGTAGTGCAGCATAGGTAACTGGAATTAAAAATAACGGTTAAAAACCAACTGCCAAGGGATTCGAACCCGGGTTTTTCTCGTGAAAACGTAGGCTTTATCCGCTAAAACAGATTGTCGAGTTTTGAATGTGTTATCTATGTGTTCACTCCAGAGTTCATGTATATAGATGCTATTAAAAAGATATAATGTAAAAGACAAATGAACTTGTCTTTAGCTGATGCTTGAACTATGGCATCTTCATTGTAATCCAGCGCCTGAATCATAGTTTCACCTTGCACATGAGGAGGAGTTGAAAGTCTAAAGGGTATGGGTTGTGGTGGGAATAAGGTTGACAACATTGTACTGAAATGTGTTAGAATGAAGGTTTTAGTGTTACAAACTTGCAATGAGTATTGTGTAATTAATATATATATATATATATATATATATATATATAATGAATGTGTTGTATTGGTACTTAAGTCACACGCTTATTGTTAATTTAATAAACATATTAGTTTGTTATATTCCATTGAATCAATGAATCGAAAATTTGATTCTAAAAATATGAACGCCATATTTCGTTCATTTACGCTCTTTCGTTTACGTTCGATCATGTTATTTGACATATACCTTGAAGGACGTTTGAATCTTTAGGTCGGTGAAGGCCATTTTCTTGTATGCAAGTGTAGAAATATTGAGGTCATCAATGTTAAAAGTATAGAAATATAAAATTGGGCACACTTACTTTAAAAAAAATATTTGTTTTAAAACCTTTTATATACAGATATTTTTTTTTTTACTTTAGTCTCTTAAGCTATGATTTGATTCAGTTTTTGGGCACACTTTTTTGGAGTTTATATTTAGCCCTTAATTCATATGAACTTGTGAGAAACTATTTAAATGTTAGATACCCGATTACCCGATAGCATTGACTCAGTTATCCGATTATATACCCGGCATAACTTTTCTTATATATTCATATCAAATATGTGTTTAAATGTATTACAAATAAATAACTTTTAATAAATCTACAATAATAATACAAATTATCATACAATATTAAAACACAATATTAAATTAATGAAATGAAAAACGAATGAGTATCAATTGGCTTCTGTGTATTTAAACAAAACATGTACAACATTCTCAAGAATGCTTTAATATTGTGAACGCCTAAATCGATCTCAGATCTAAGATTACTTAACCGATTATGCCGATCTATTCATGATGCTATTGATTATATGTTATATATTAGTATTAATATTAGTTGTATATATGTGTATGTATAATATTAAGATTGAATACGTTAATGAAGCTTGAGAGTAGATCTGGACAGAGGTTCGATAATATAATATATTCTCAAAACTTAACTTAATTGTAAACAGTGTTCACATATAAATAGAAGATGGACCTAGTTCGTTAACATCCCCTAACGAACTAGAGTCCACTTCGTTACATACATTAAAATGAAATACTCTTAACGAATCACGCTTAACGAATCACCCCCTGATTCGTTAAGGGATTCGTTAAACATCCTTAACGAATCAGGAGAGATAATAACTTAGGTCTTAGTTCGCTAAACATCTTTAGCGAACTAGACATTACATTAATGAACTAACTTAAAGTCTTAATAATTTATTACATAAATTAAACGACAAATACATTAACGTTAAATACAAAGACTCGAGACGCAAAACCGTGTACTAACAGACACCCCCTAGTCTTGAGCTCTTTGTCTTTGATCTTCACTTGAAACGATTGGACTGCCAATCTCTGCAGCTGTGAATCCCGTTCTCATAACATACACGCACAACACGTTGGAATTGCATAGCCAGATGATAGTCTTCATTGCGTTCAATCAGAATCTTGTTCTTGTGCAGCACGTCATTATCGGTCTCGGTTAAATTAACTAACCACATCGGATCGATAATCTTAATCAGCTCAGTCTTCAGACCCTTTCCCAAGATAATGACGACCTCCCCGGTTCGATAATCGTAATACCAGCGGTTGAAAGAGTTGGTCATGTGTTGATTCAACGTCTTTACTGGCACACGCTTCATGGTTTTTGGTGACTTTACCTTAAGTACAAGCTTCCTCCAGCCCATCCTTGGATCAATATCATCAATACGTTTACGTGTAAGTACCGGGGGCTTAAAAAACTTGAAACCATGATTGACATCGAACAGCAGATGTTGATGAAACCACTCTGCATGCCGATTTCCCCCACGATTAATGAAAGGACGACAAGCTAACGTCCTCACATCCCATCTTGGTAAAGAAAGAACGTCCGTCATCTTTTCATAATACTGGACACCTTTTTCCCACTTAACAATACAAACTTTTAATTCAGAATTAAAAAACCAAGAAACAATGTCACCTTGAACTTTAGATACAGTCTTGAATGAAGTCATTTGATTGGCCTTTGCACGAGCAGCAGCTTCATCCTTATGTTCTTGATCTACATATCTATAAGCCTTTATAATCTTACTCACCGTCTTATAGCTGAACCACTTAGCAATATCAGCATCGGTTGGATTCTCGATTGATTTGAATCTCGTATCAACCACCTTCTTACACTTGGACGTCTTTTCCAAATCATTCTCAGCGGCTTTAACCGTTTGCTCATTGAAAGCTGGAGCACCTTGATCAAAATTTGTGTGTTGAAACAAGTCAGGATACTCCTCAGTAGTGACGTCTTTAACCTCAACTTCCTCGTCTTCATAAATATAATCCATGTTCATCTCAACAGTTGGATCATTTAAGATCTCTTCATCGTTTAATACCTCAACATCAGGCTCTGCCTTTAACACGATCAACTGTTCGTCAATCAGACTAAGCAGTAATGAAATCTGCTCTCGTGTTAAGGCTCGTTCAACAAACTGTCCAACCTCAATCTCATTCCTGTTCACCACACTCTTTACCACCCCCATTCCATCCACAAATATGACTGTATCAGCTTCTATCATCTCGATAGGTTTGGCAGCTGTATAGTCTTTATAAACAATAATCTGTTTATTCGAATCACCGCCACCACTGGTACCTGCACCTGTAGATGAGTCATGAGCTTGTTTCGTCTCACCACCAGCACTAGAATCATCAGGATCTTCATCATCATTCTTGAGTCTTTTTAGTGCATCATCCTTACAAGTTAATTGTAAGATAAGTTCCTCCTGCTCTTTTAATTTCACCCCCTAAGAAGTAACAATCTCACGTAGGGCTTTCGTTTCTTTCTGGCAGAAAGAGACATATCCCATCAGTTTCTTCTGATTCTCCATGAGACGTTTCTGATTTAGACGGTCAGCAGACATTTGATTTTCATACAAGTGAAGCAGGTTCAAAAGCATGTCTGTCTGACGATTCTGTGGCATATTATACAAGGATGGATGAACATGCTGGATTGGTCCCTGAGGCCGTGTAATTCTTATAAAAGAGACATCACTAGGTGGAGGGGGCCTCTTGGACGATGTTGGAGGAACAGTGGAAGGTGTAGCAGAAGGCATTGGTATTTCAGCTAAAGCCATTTGTGGAATCATACCAAGCCTGTCATGAGAGACCATCTTCGTCGTCAAGGTAAGCGCCAGAGTGCTAGTAGTAAGCGGCACTGCCGGGCTTTGAGACATGGTTGTACGAGTCAGTAGAACACCAATAATTACACTAGCTCCAGCTGATACACGTCTCTTTGCTAGAATTTCAGAAGCTGGTGCTTTACCCTTTCGTTTCCGTTCACGTTGAGCTGCAATTGTGGCAGCTAACGCAACTTCAACTGCAACTTGTTGTTCTCAAAGAGCTGCATCACCATCACCACCATGTCCACCGTCATCACCATCATCATCTCCATCGTTCCCACCTTCTCCTCCCTCACGCTCGGAATCCGAGTCATCATGGATCCAGCGATCCTCGGGAGGACATTCTTAATCAGGGTTAATAATATGACACATACTTTTGTCCCGTGTGTAACATCCTAAAATTTTCGTATTTAATAAAAGAAAGTCGCGTTTAGTTATTGGGCCTAAATAATTAATTAGTATTAATAAAGATATGGACTTGGACTAATTAAGATGGACTAAAGGGAATGGGCCTTAGGTCCATGGGCTTTAAGGGATATAAATATCCTCTTAAACCACCCTAAAACCCTAAATCCTCATTTCTTTCCATCCTAATCTCAACACACTCAAAAACACACACACATATCACTGCACCATATACGGCCGAGAGGGAGACGAGAGAGATTTGAGACCAAACGAACGTTAGCTTATATTGGATCTTTATTACGCGAGCTATATACAAGATCTAGGGTTCATAAACGAGCTAAACGAGATTCAAACGAGCATTAAAGGTATGTTCTTGACCCTTTAAAGTTTACGTTTTTATAAGCGTTTAGCCTTGAAACTTAGAACGAGATTAGATCGGGCGTAAATAAAACGTAAACTTGTGAGCTTGATGTTAAAAACGAACTTAACTAACTCGCGGCTGCTTATGACACGTTTAAAATGAACACTCAACTTATTATTAAACGTTTTGAGCTTAAAGGTCCAAACTTTATTCGTTTTCGGGCCAAATCTTATCTAAAAATGACCGTAGGAATGATCGCGGGTTTAGGTTGTATCATATCCCTGAGTTTCACGATAAAATGGTGATGATTATGGGAGGTTAAGGTCACACAGCGGCTGCAGCTGGGCAACTTCGCCACAGCTAAGCTCGCTGCTGTTAACATTGTCAGATAAATGGCTATTCTGAATATTTCCAAGAAATTATTAGGACCAACCATATACAAGTATATGTTCTTCAAATAGCAGTAATTGACATATTTTTCAGTGAATGAAAGCAAAAATCTTTTTGGTTTTTCTCTTTACAAACTCAAAACACAATCTTTTTGTCTTTTCGGATTTTTTCTTTAAAAACAGAAAATTCACAATCTTTTTGACTTTTTCAAAATTTTCTGTACAAACTGAAAGCACAATCTTTTTGATTTTTCAAATTTTAAGATGTTTTTGATTTTTCAAAATAAAATCAGAAATAATCACAAAATTTTTTAATTCTTAAAATTTTCTAATGTTTTTGGGATTTTATCTATACAAACGAAACGCACAATATTTTTGTATTTTCTAAGTTTCTCCCTTTAAAATCTAAATACAAAATAAATTTGTTGGTACATGTGTGTCAGTAGTTCATAGTCTAGCATTTGTAATCGAGTCTGTAATGTAATTATGTTTTGTTTATGTTTGTTTTGTAATGCGCGAAGTTGTCAACAAGTTCGCTATGGCGAACTTGTTGAATCAGCGAAGTTATTGACAACTTCGCCTATGGCGAAGTTGTCGTGTATATAAACTGTTTCAGACGAAACAGTTTGAGTTGGTCGTTTTAGGGTTTGTTTCAGTGTGTTTCGTATTGTTACGTGTCATCTTCTGTAATAGTGACCGTGAGTCACGTGTTCGGTTATCAATATAACGTGTTTGATTTATTGCTCGTGTGATTCTATCTCTACACTCGTAACTACCTGCGCAGGGATTCCGCACCTGCGTTGTTAGCGATATCCCGTGTACGATCCGTTCAGGAACCTACAATTGGTATCAGAGCCGATCGGCTCGATTGTGAGGTTCGGGATTTCACGCGGGTGTAGAAAACGTCTCGTTTGACCCATTCGCGGGACGTGTTTTTGTTGGGATTGAGTTTTGCTAGTGCTTGACAGTCATTTTCAAGCCTTTGCATTGATCGGGAGCTGCTGGATTGACGAAAACAGATCTGAACAAACTTCCCTGTTCATCGGGCGAAGTTACCGTTCATCGGGCGAAGTTACCATTCTTCAGGCGAAGTTGCCGTCGCTGGAATTAGGGTTTTTGGCGAAGATATAAGGATTAACGAAGTTAACTACAACTTCGCTCACTTCATAAGTTCGCCTTAGCGAAGTTATCTGCAACTTCGCTTCATACCCAAGTTCGCTCAACTCATAAGTTCGCCAGAGCTAAGCGAAGTTATTCTTAACTTCGCCCAATTCAAGCGAATTTAAGATCTCTGCGAAGTTCTCTTTCAGCGAAGTTAACCTTCAAGCGAAGTTATTCTTAACTTCGCCAACTGAGCTGTTTTAATATTTTTTTTGTTTTTCCAGGTTTTTCAGGTTTTTGCAAGGATGTCGTCGATCAATATCTCCGATTTGGTCAAGATGGAAGTAGAAGCGGGGTCTGCCACTAAGGCCCCGAGTCTTATGAAAGGAACTGACTTCGTGGCATGGAAGGATAGATTCATCCAATACATCAAATACCAGGATGCCAAAATGTGGGTGTGCATCCAGGATGGATATATCCCTCCTACTATGCAATACGAAGGCCGTGACGTAGTTAAGAAGTACAGCAAAATGGAGGACGAAGAAAAGAAAATGTACGAGGCCGAAAGCAAGGCCCATGCTGCGATAACAATGGCACTTCCTCAAGAAGTTCTCCATACGTTCCGAAAGTACACTTCTGCAAGAGAGCTTTGGGATGCTCTTGAAAATAGATTCGAGGGGAATGTGGGTATCCGTGCATCGAAGGTAAAACTTTTGAAGACCCAGTTCTCCGTCTTCAAATTTTTGAAGAACGAATCGCTGGATGATATTATCACCAGATACTATCATCTAATGACAGAGCTTAGCAATTATTCGATTGCTTACCGAGAAGAAGAGATCGTTGAAAAACTTCTCGATGCTCTCCCACCGAAGTGGGAAATGTACACCGTTCTTATGAGGGAAGACAGAGACTTTCCTAATTATGATCTTGAAACGGCAGTGAACAAGCTCAGAACTTATGAGCTTAATATGGTTCGAAAAGAAACACCTACAGATCAGATTCAAGACCCTGGTATGTATGGTGCAAAGGTTAACTCAGGCTCAAGTTCAAGGCCTGAATCTGCTGCTTATTACTCTAAAGGGGAGTCAGGCTCTGACTCGTCTCATGAAGGAAACGTTTCTGTAAACACGAATGGTGATGTATGTTTCGTTGCTGGAGGATCTAGTACTTCAAAGCCTCAAGCATCCACAAGTAGTTTTTCTGCAAATGCCTCAAGCAATAATTATTCCAAGATGCCTATGAGTGTAAAATCTGCTGAAGAGCAGTTTGCAGTCTATGCATCATTTATTGCTTCCTACGAAAACTACATCCAGGGAAAGATTGTGGACCCTGCTGCTCTTGATGAGGATTACGACCAGATCGATGCTGATGATCTGGAGGAGATGGATTTGCAGTGGCAAATGGCAATGATTGTGAGGCGTGTGAAACGGTTGATGAACAAAACTGGAAGAAAATTTGTTGGTGGTCGGCCCGGGTTCGACAAATCCAAGGTAAGGTGCTATAATTGTCAACAGTACGGGCACTTTGCCAAGGAATGCAGAAATGAGAGGGTTGAACGAGGACAAGGTCGACCTACACAACATTCTGGAGTTAACAGAGAGATTAACGCCATGTTGACCAGAGAAGCAGGTGAGTACAACTGGAACTCGCATTCAAGTGGTTCTGGTGAGCAAGCGAACATGGCTGAGGCTGAAGTGAAAGAATGTGAGAAGGTTGAAGGAATTGAGAAAGCTACTGAAGAAGAAACAGCTTTCATGGCAGATGACAAGGATAATCGCTCCGAGGTAAGTACTAAGGATATTTGTACTAGTTGTGAGAATTTGTCTGAGCAACTTAAAACGATAACTGATCAGTATGTCCATTTAGATGCTGACTTTAAAACTATTAAAGAAGATCACCATTTTACGAAAGCAAGAGAAACGAGTTATAAAATTAAAATAAAAGCATGTGAAAAAGACGTTCAAAGCTTAAAAATTAAACTTGCTGAGAAAATTGAAATAATTGATCTTAGTTATGAAGTTTTGGAGGAAAAAACTAAAGTGATTGCTGATCGGGATAAACAGATTGCTGACCACCAGGTAAAGGTGGTGGAACTGAACCGCAAACTTGAGCAGTTCAGAAATTCCTCGGCCATCCTTGATCACCTCGTGAGTGATCCAGGTACCTCTGCAAAGAGGGGAGGAATCGGATATAATGAAGTTCCACCACCCTTTAACCACAACTATACTTATAATCCGAGTGTTCAGAAATCTGTCGATTTCGAAGTTCCTCAGACAACTCCAATCAAGATTACAAGTGTAAAACCAAGTGTTAGCTGTGGAGAAACAAGTTCGAAAGTTTCTAATGTGAATATTTCTGTTTTGAGTCCAGTCTCATCGGATTCGGATAAGTTGTCCGAATCTGATCAGACAAAAGAGAAGGTAGGGTTACCCACCGATGGAGATAAAAATAAAGTTTCTAAAAAGAGTTCTCCACTCAATCCGTACGTCCCACCTTATGTGAGACGAACGGCTGGTAACACTACCTCTACATCCAAACCAACATTTGACAAGAAATTGGAGAGTCGGTGTTGCTTTAGATGTAACAAATTAGGGCATTTAGTTGCAGATTGCCCTCTGGAGCCGAGATTAAGAGGTGTGAAGCCAAATAAAACTGAGTATAAGCGTCATTTTGTTACTGCTAAAAATGAAAACTTTAAAAAATGCCAAAGTGTAACGAATTCAAGTTTTCATAAAAACCAACCTCAGTTTTACAACCAAACCTCAAGATATAACACCTTCAATTCTCAAAGGTTTGGAAGGCATTACACACAATCTGCAGGGAGATTCCCTAACAGGACTTACAGAAATTATCCTAATGCTAACTTAAGAAAGCCAGGGTACGGGACGTATCGATCCAAGACCAATTGGTCTTGGGTCCCAAGATTCTAACTCTTTGTTTTATTGTGCAGGAACAGTTGAACAGGGCTGCAAACAATCTTTGGATTGTTGATAGCGGCTGTTCCAGGCACATGACAGGCAACAAACACTTGTTGCAAGACTTAAAACCTGTTCAGGGAGCTAGAGTTAGTTTTGCTGGTGAAAGCGGTGGAAGGATTACCGGTAGAGGAACTGTGTCGAATGGGAGAATGACACTTGAAAATGTAAATTTTGTGGAGGAATTAAAGCACAATCTGCTGAGTGTGTCGCAGATTTGTGATAAAGAATACACTGTCCATTTCACTAAGAATGAAGCGATTGTATTGAAGCCTGGTTTTCATATACCAGAAGAATGGATAGTAATGAAAGCTCCACGTGAAACGAATACATACGTGATGGATATGAGGTCTACTGAAATGGTCACCGGAGAATCCTGTTTAATGACAAAGGCAAGCGAATCAGAATCAGAATTATGGCACAGGAGAATGGGACATATTCATCTTCGTAAGATGAACTTCATTGTCAAAAATGGGCTTGTGATGGGCGTTCCTTTAAAGAGTTTTAACTTTGAAGATAAATGCATAGCATGCAAGAAGGGAAAACAACACAAGAAAAGCCATCTCACCAAGACGATCAACTCAATTGCTGGTACTCTAGAACTACTTCATATGGATCTCTTCGGTCCGGTGAATGTACAAAGTCTAGGTGGTACTTCTTACTGCTTGGTGATAACTGATGATTACTCGCGATACTCGTGGGTATATTTTCTGAAAACGAAAGACGAGACGACTCAGATGGTGAAGAATCTAATTACAAAAGTCGAGAACGTCATGAGTAAATCAGTTAAATTCATCAGAAGCGACAATGGGACAGAGTTCAAGAACTTTGAGATGGAAATCTTTTGTCTTCAGAAGGGTATTGAGCATCAATACAGCGCTCCGTATACTCCACAACAGAACGGAGTAGCTGAAAGGAAGAACCGAACGTTGATTGAAGGAGCCAGAACTATGCTGGCAGACTCAAAGCTTCCTGTGATGTTCTGGGCTGAAGCAGTTGCTACAGCCTGCTATGTTCTGAATCGGGTGTTAACCGTTAAGAGACTTGGAAAAACTTGTTACGAGCTTATGCACGGAAGGAAGCCCAACTTGTGCGGTCTTGAACCTTTTGGGTCTCCTTGTTCGATTTTGAAGACTAATTCGAAATTTGGTGAAGTAGCTGATGAGGGAATCCTAGTCGGTTATGTTGTTGGGACTCCCAACAGACGGGTCTTCAATACGACAACTTGCAAGGTGGAGGTGGTTTGTAACACCGACATTACTAGTTACCAACCGCCAAAACCAAGCAATGGACCTGCTGAGCTGTTTGACTATGTTAAACTTTTTAAGTCATTTAACGTACCTACTTTGGAAATTTCTGAAGAAGACGAAAGAGCAGTGACGAAGATGATATTTGATGAGGAAGAGGAAGTAGTGCAACATCAGATGACAGAAAAATCTCAGCCTTCCACATCAAACCCTATCGATACCCCTGCGGCCTCAACTGAAGATGAGTTTATTAATCCTTTTCACTCTCAGCATGAAACTACCATAGATGAGATCTCTTCAAACTTGGAAGACAATTTGCATGTCGGTGCTGTTCCGACCACGAGAATTCACAAAGATCACCCATTGGAGAATGTTATAGGTGATGTGTCCTCTAGTGTACAAACCAGAAGTAGCTTGAATGAGCACACCTGTGTTTATACAAGCATTAAAGATACAGGTATCATGAACGAATGTTTGTACTCTTGCTTCATAAGCCAAGTCGAACCGAAGAATTATCAAATGGCTTTAAAGGACAGCTCGTGGGTCGAAGCCATGCAAGAAGAGTTGGCTCAGTTCGAAAAAATGGAAGTTTGGACTTTGGTTGAAAAACCAAAGAATGTGCATGCTATAGGCACGAAATGGGTGTTCAAGTGCAAGAGAGATGAAAAGGGGATTATCGTGAGAAATAAGGCGAGGCTGGTTGTTAAAGGTTTTAATCAGCAAGAGGGTATTGACTACAATGAGGTTTTCGCTCCTGTTGCCCGGTTAGAAGCGATTAGATTGTTTTTGGCGTTTGCTGCATTTAAAAAGATGAAGGTATTTCAGTTGGATGTGAAGAGCGCGTTTCTAAACGGAAAAGTTGATGAGGTTGTGTATGTTGAGCAACCTCCGGGTTTTCCTGACCCAGACTTTCCGGATCACGTATACAGGTTGAGCAAGGCGTTATATGGGTTACATCAGGCACCTCGTGCCTGGTATTCAACGTTATCGGACTACTTGCTGGAAAATGGTTTTGAAAGAGGATTGATTGACAGTACGCTGTTTGTGAAGAGAGAAGGATGTGACTTCTTACTGGTTCAAGTCTACGTGGATGATATCATTTTTGCTGCATCAAGAGTATCCATGTGTCAGGATTTTGAGGCTGTCATGAAGAAACGATTCGAGATGAGTGCTATGGGTGAACTAACCTTCTTTCTAGGATTGCAGGTTGATCAGAAGAAGGATGGGATGTTCATTCATCAAACAAAGTATGTTCATGATGTGCTTAAAAGATTCAAGATGGAGGACAGTTCTCCATATGACACCCCAATCTGCGTCAATCACAAATTGGGCGCTGAATCAGACGGTGACGCAGATGTGGACCCTACTCTGTATCGGGCGATAATAGGTTCATTAATGTATTTAACTGCTTCTAGGCCCGATATAATGTTTTCTGTTTGTCTTTGTGCTCGTTTTCAGGCAAACCCAAAGGAATCTCACATGAAAGGTGTGAAGAGGATTTTGCGGTATCTTAAGGGCAAGCCGAAACTAGGGTTGTGGTACCCAAAGGGAGGAGACGTTGAACTGGTGGCGTATACAGATTCTGATTATGGTGGCTGTAATCAGAGTCGGAAGTCAACAACAGGAGGCTGTCAGTTTCTTGGAGGAAGATTAGTTTCCTGGCAGTGCAAGAAACAGACATCAGTTGCAATTTCAACATGCGAAGCTGAATACATGGCAGCATCCAACTGCTGCTCTCAGGTTTTGTGGATTCAGCAACAATTGCGCGACTATGGTCTGAATTTCTTACTTACTCCTATTTTAATTGATAACACTGCCGCCATCTCAGTAATTAACAATCCCGTGAAGCACAGTAAAACTAAGCATATTGACATTCGTCATCACTTCATACGGGATTGTGCTGAGAAGAAACTGATAAAGATCGAAAAAGTTGATACACTTGAAAATTTTGCTGACCTGTTTACAAAAGCGTTTGATAAATCCAGATTTCAAAACCTAATTGAGCTAAACGGGATGATCAATCCCGAGTAACCATGTCTTTGTTAAAAAAAAAAAAAAAAAAAAAAAAAAAAAAAAAAAAAAAACATGGGTCATTTTTGCTTAAAATTAGTCGGTTACCTCAGTTTGATGGACATATCCTAGGATATGTTTTGGTCCTCGTTTCAACTTAGAGAATGAGGATAGCCATTAACCGGAAGACTGAAAGTGACCGGGGCAGCTATGACGTGTGTTCTTTCAGTTGCTGAAAATTAGTCGGTCATACTTAGTAAGAAGGACACATACTTGTATGTGGTCGGTCCAGTTGATCCATTGGATCTTCAGGATAGCCGTTTACCTGACGACTTTGACGTGATTGGGGCGATTGAATTTAAAGTTTTTTTTAGGGAAATGAAATTAATTTTCAAGTCTGTTACTTCGTATGAAGTTCTATGCTGTGTTTAACAGAAAATTGATCCAACCTTGGAAAATGATATATATACTGATTGTGTGTGCTTAACTAGTGAAGTTATTAGGCTTAAAAGGCTATAGAACAGTCATTGTATGTCATGGTAATTTTTATGGTGCGTAAAAGTGTATGTGATACTAACTTAAATTTACTCGAATTTACGTGGAAACTCCTTAAGAGTTTTGTATGTCTTCATACATATCTTTTCGAAGGATAGGCAGAAAAGCGACTACCCAGTCATACACGAGCCCGTGAGTGTTCTGATTCCCGTGAAGAAAGCATTTCAAGATACTGCAGTGATCCAGATTCGGGACTTGCAGTGATTTAGTACTCCGAAGTCGATAAAAATGTTTAATTCATAAAAAAAAATATATATATATATATATATATATATATATACGTGTATATTTTTAAATACTTATGAGACATAGTAACAATCAAGACTTCTCAAGTCTGGAGTTAGAAGAAAACGGGAGGCAGACATAGTGTATCTACAAGATAATCAGACATTATGGGTCGAAGTCAATTCGGGGTGACTTGGGTATAGCCAAATACGCTTTGAGAATAGATAGAAGACATCATTATCTCTGAGATGTTGCCAACTTAAACTTTTGAGCTTAACTGAACCTTAATCCGTATCACAGAAACGATGAAAACCATTTACGTTATTTACATGCTTACAACCTGTGTCTCTATGTCATAATACAGCTAAACACGGATCTAAGTGACAGTCACATCGTTAGTATGATTCCTGTTAGGATCTTTTCTAAAACGTAGTGGTCCCTGACTAGACTGAAATTTGATCCCTTATTTCGTTAAAATTTTTCTAAGTTTTTTTTTGTAGTTATATTATTGTTGGTTACTAGATCTTGATCATATTTGTTTAACTCTTTTTGGTAATTTATAAGGTTAAATTCTAGATTATTCAAACTTAAAGGGCTGATTTTGAAAATTACGGGCGAAGTTGTTGAATTCGGCGAAGTTGTGCTTAACTTCGCCTTGGCGAAGTTAAGCGTAACTTCGCCTGAACCAACTCTGCCCTATATAAGGGATTGTAAACAGTAACAGTATCATTTTTTTTTCGAATTACCGGCGAACTTGTTCTAACCACCATTACATCCAGATCTTATTCTTCACTTTCGATTTCGATCTTGTGTTCCTAGTTTCTACTATACTCGTGGTATGTGTTGTCAATATCATCCAAACTTACTCGTTCGTTATAGTTTTACCCGGTTCGAGACCTCGGGTCGTCGAACCTTCAAAACCAAGTTTTTCACCCTTGTGTTACGTGTTCATGGACGTCCTTCACGTCTCAAAATCATTAATCCATGCCGTTCTTCATTGGTGGATCGTTAAATCGGTCCGAAACGTCGGATATAACTTGTTTGAATCTGAACAGTCGCCGGTTCAGATTCAGGCGAAGTTAAGGTTTACGCGAAGTTATTCTCAACTTCGCCAGTGGCTTAAGTTCGCCTTCAGCGAAGTTATCCACAACTTCGCTTGAAGCTTAATTTCGCCTATGGCGAAGTTATCCATAACTTCGCCTTGAACACAACTTCGCCTATTTTAATTTTTTTTATAAGATTTTAGACGAACTTACAGATGAAGCGAAGTTGTTCCCAACTTCGCCTCACCTTTAAATTCGCATGTACATCACAACTTCGCACATGGTACACGGCGAACTTGTGAGATGGTTATATGGTCTCTAACTTGATTTGTTTTGTGCAGATATGGCTGCTGTTGGAGGTGCTGGAGGTGACGATGGTGATGAGCAACGACAATTCTTCCCAGCCCATAACCAATACATCACTTTGGATCCAGACGCACGAGGCGTTGAAGACTATAGGGAGATTATCACATTTCTCCAACGATCACGAGTTTTTCACGCGATCACTAATACACTACCCATATCTCTGCCCAACATTCAAGATTTCTGGCAGACGGTGTATTATGATTGCAGACCTGAGCCTCCAGTGATGCGAGCAACTGTCAATGGTCAAGACATACAGTTTTCCTCGGAAGACATACGGTTGGCTCTGCAGTTCGGTGATGAAACGAGAGACGACCCAACGGAATTCGTAGCTCCTTTCCGTGACGGAGCTTACTTAAGGATGGGTTATTCGGGTCCGCTGGGGGACTCGCAGAGGAGGAAAGGCTTTCTGCTGGATCAATGGCGCTTTTTGATGCATGTGTTGATAGTATGCATGTCCGGCAGAAAGGCAGGAACAGACGGGATGGGTGCGACGATGCAATCGGCTATGATTGCGCTGACTTACAACCGCAGATATTCTTTTAGTCAGCTAATCTTTTACGAGATTGATCGTCAGAGACGGGCGACGGCGCGCGAGCGTTTTATTATGTATCCTCGGTTTCTACAAATGATTATTAATCATGTCGCTCCGTCTATACCGCAAAGACGCCCTATCAGATACGTTGAGTGCGTAACAAAACGTATCTTTGCTCAGTGCAGAACGTCGAGCACTCGTAGCAACCCTGAGCGGCGTCCCAGGCATACTCCACTTTTCGGGCATCTCATTAACCCGGAGTATGTTCCTGCAGGAGGGGACGAGTTCAGGGATCCGCAACCACATCAGGCGGCAGCACCTCATGCTGTATCAGCTGCGCCTGTTGTATCTTCTGCTGCTGTGCCAGCTACTATATCTCAGGTTGTGTCCACTGCTGAACATGTTGATCTAGATGCTGCTTTTAGTGGACATGGTTTGTTTGATATGGATGTCTCGGGTCCTCAGTTTATGGATGTTACCAGAGCAGCTACTTCGGTAGCCGACTCTGATCTAGACGAGACGTTTGCTGAGGCAAGAAGACTTATGGTGTCTCGGGAACGGACTACGGGAAAGAGGCCGAGAACCGTGGAGGAGGATGAGGATGAAGTGGATGAAGAGGAGGCAGTACAGATTGTGCTAAGACGTTCAAGAAGAGAACAGAGAGGGATAGGTTCGGGAGCTGGAGAATCTTCAAGACTAGTACGTTTTGCTCCACCTGCCTTATCTGGTATGTCTCTTATTCCTACTACTGCACAGGTTACAGCGATCGAGACGTCGGCACCAACAATTGTGTCCCTACCACCTCAACCGCTTAATCCACCGGTGGTAGTTGCACGGTTTGTGGAGTCGACAATCACTTCTACTGCAGGGTTACCAAGTGTACCACCTGCGGTCACTTCTGCTGATGTTCCTCCAACTCCATTGCCTACTTCAGATACCGAGAGGATTCTTTCGCTAGAGCGGATTGTTGCTGAACAGTCAAAGACTATTGACCGCCTAGTGGAATCCAATCGACTACAAGCTGCCCTCCTGGTTGAACATGGACGAATAATAGATGCCTTCAAGGATTACTTGGCATCTCAGGGGGAGAAGACGTGTAGGGGCGATGAGTTGAGAACGAAAAGACGAGAAGATCATGACGATGATCCCAATGCACCTTCAGGTGCAGGTGATGAGCTGCCAAGAACCTCTCAGGCTCTTGGAGCTTCCACAACTGAGGGGGAGTCTACAAATGCAGCTGGTGATGATGTTGTAGTTGAGGATGACGACGCTGATGTTGAAGACGTTATCGATGCTTTGAAGGAGTTGGATGAGGAGGAGGACGATGAGTTGATGGATGATGATGACGTGTTGCCTATGGATGAGATTGAGAGGATTTGAGAACAGATTAATGTGGAAGATGTATTAGAAGAAGGTGAGATTGTGGATGATTCAGTGGAACATGAGATTCCAGCTGTTGAGAGATCAGAATTGGGGGATGAGAGCGTGATAGAAGATACAGTATGGGAGGAGCAGCCGAACTGGAAAGAAGGTTGTGCTCAGTGGTTTGTTAAAACCAAAAAGCCTGCAGTGCCAACGATGTTCAGAAAGACTTATAATATAAAGGGCTATGCAGAGTCAAAGAAAGGAATCATATGCTGGTTGTACGACAAAGAGCTGAAACTATTTGTGATCAAACGGTACGACGGCATTCAGTACTTTAAGAGATTGTTGAGATCTCTGAATTCCTTACCAGAATGTGAGGTGAAAGATTTAGCGAGATTGGGGCTGATCAATAGAAGTAATGATGATATGGCAAGAATCATTGGGAAGATCGTCTGGAAAGAAGCCATTAAAGACAAAAAGTTTGAACTGCTAAAGCCTCAAAAAGGAAAGTTGATAGAAGACAAAGATCGTGGAATGAGGGCTGACGGCAAACCTTGGATGGTAATGAAGTATAAACCAGTCCGTCATTTGAAAGAAGTACCGATGAAAGTTATGCCCAAGAACGTCCTAAAAGATTTAAAATGGTGGTACGTGGATTGTGAGACAGCTGAGGCGGTAATGGAAGATGAGGATGAACAAGAAGTACTTCGGGTGTACGACCCGATGCATCTTGTTAATCTATCGAAGGCTGATTTGAAAGTGCTCAACGAGAAGAAGATCTTCTACATTCCTGCTTGGAAGGATCAAGCTAGGAAATATCAAAGGGTAGTGTCGGTATGTGTGAGAGAAGGGGCGCACGCGTAGAGGTGAAGATTACGAGACTCAAGATTTAAAGATCAAGATATGAAGCTACTGCCAAGGGGGAGTCTGTTGGTACATGTGTGTCAGTAGTTCATAGTCTAGCATTTGTAATCGAGTCTGTAATGTAATTATGTTTTGTTTATGTTTGTTTTGTAATGCGCGAAGTTGTCAACAAGTTCGCTATGGCGAACTTGTTGAATCAGCGAAGTTATTGACAACTTCGCCTATGGCGAAGTTGTCGTGTATATAAACTGTTTCAGACGAAACAGTTTGAGTTGGTCGTTTTAGGGTTTGTTTCAGTGTGTTTCGTATTGTTACGTGTCATCTTCTGTAATAGTGACCGTGAGTCACGTGTTCGGTTATCAATATAACGTGTTTGATTTATTGCTCGTGTGATTCTATCTCTACACTCGTAACTACCTGCGCAGGGATTCCGCACCTGCGTTGTTAGCGATATCCCGTGTACGATCCGTTCAGGAACCTACAAAATTTAAGCTAAAATTAACAGAAAAGACAGATAATCATCAGTGTTTCAGGATATCAGCGAGGGTCTTCAATCCATTTAAACCAAGCAAAAATTGAAAACGCGTTTTATCAAAGGCTTTGGTAAATAGATCGGCTTTCTGAAAATCAGTATGTACTTTCTCAAGGTCAATTAATTTCTTTTCATAACAATCCCGTATAAAATGATATCGAATTTCGATATGTTTCGTTTTAGAATGTTGTACGGGATTTTTGGTGATGCTAATAGCAGCAGAATTATCAATTAAGATGGGAGTAGTAAGAAACTTCAAACCGTAGTTGCGAAGATGTTGTTGTATCCACAAAACCTGGGAACAGCAACTCGAGGCTGCAACATACTCAGCTTCGGCGGTTGAAGTGGAGACCGTTGTCTGCTTCTTACACTGCAAGGAAACAAGCCGGTTTCCTAAGAATTGACATCCCGCTGTGGTAGACTTGAAATTAATCTTGCATCCTCCATAGTATGAGTCTGAGTAAGCGGTAAGATCAAAAGTATCGTCTTTGGGTACCATAACGCGATGTCAGGATTTCCCCTCAGATATTGAAGAATACGCTTGACCGCTGCCAGGTGAGTCACTCGGGGACTAGCTTGGTACCTAGCACATAAACAAACAGCAAACATTATGTCGGGTCGAGAAGCAGTAAGATACATTAAAGAACCAATCATAGCTCGATAGAGGGTCGGATCAACGGTATCCTCTAATTCATCCGGTGATAAATTGTGACCCGCGGGGGAGGAGTAGAAGGGATTTTTCCGGCAGTAATCTTGAATCGGCTCAAGACATCGTTCACATACTTTTTCTGGTGAATAAAGATTCTTGTCGCAGACTGACGAACCTGCAACCCTAAAAAGAAATTCATCTCTCCCATCGAACTCATCTCGAACTTGGTTTGCATTGATTTCTCGAATTCCTTACACAACTTGTCGTTTGTTGACCCAAAGATTATGTCATCAACGTAAATCTGAACGAGGAGAAGATCATCACCAATATTCTTATAAAACAGAGTGCAGTCAACAGTTCCACGTTTGAAACCATTATCCGTCAGATGGTCGACGAGCGTGCAATACCAAGCTCTCGGGGCTTGATGTAGACCATATAATGCCTTGTTTAAACGGTAAACTCGGTCAGGATAATCAGGGTCTTCAAAACCTGGAGGCTGTAACACAAACACTTCTTCATGAAGTTCACCATTGAGAAAAGCACTCTTGACATCCATTTGATATACTTTAATGTTCTTGTAAGCAGCATACGCCAGAAAGATTCGAATCGACTCTAATCTTGCAACTGGAGCATATACTTCAGTGTAATTAATACCCTCTTGCTGATGAAAACCTTGCACCACTAATCGTTCCTTGTTTCTCACAATTACCCCACGATCGTCTTTCTTACACTTATATACCCACTTAGTCAGAATCGCCTTCTTGATTCTAGCAGGTTTGTCGATAAGATCCCAAACACCCAAACGTGCAAATTGCTGTAGTTCTTCTTGCATGGCTTCTACCCAAGAAGGATCTTGAAGTGCCATACGAGGAGTCGTTGGCTCAACTTGGGATAGAGAGCAAGTGAATTTAGCAAGATTTACAATACCAGACGAATGTAAGTCAGCACTCACTTGATGATGTCGTGTTTGAATTCCCATATCAAGATCTCCAATAATATTTTCTTTCGGGTGATAATTATAAATCCTAAGAGTGGGATTCTGAGGAATATCAACAGTTTCAAATAAATTAGTGTAGTGTTCACCCAGATCGTGAGATGAAACATCACTATCAAGTTCGATAACTTGATCAACATCTTGAGTATCATCAGATGAAGTAGATGCGTTGTCGAAGAGAACTGGAAACTCATTATCAGGTTCTTCTGTTGGAGCATCGATTGGAACTTCAACATCATTAAATCTTGGAATTACCAATTGTTCCTCAAAATAAGCACGGACTAAGTCTTCATCTGGTTGATCCGTTGTTGGAGTAAACGAATTAAATAAGCCATCATAGTCAAACATTCAGTCGGGACCTTTCCCTTGAGAAGGAGTAGTGTACTTTTGACAGTCCACATGGTACCATTTTTCAACACAACCAGATGTAAAATTAAATAGTCGTTTCTTAGGAGAAGCATAACCCAAGAAATACCCTTCAATGGCTTTTTCATCAAACTTTCCTACATCCTTTTTCAACATCGTACAAGGACGCCCAAATGGTTCCAAGTACTTTAAATTTGGTTTACGATTATTCAACAGCTCATAACTTGTCTTTTTGAGTCTTTTAACAGTTAGAACTCGATTGAGTGTATAACAAGCAGTATTCACCGCCTCATTCCAAAACTGGATAGGAAGCTTTGAATCAGCAAGCATCGTTCTAGCAGCTTCAATCGAAGTTCTGTTCTTTCGTTCAGCTACACCGTTTTGTTGTGGTACATATGGGGCACTATATTCTCGATGAATTCCCTTTTGTAAACAAAAGATATCCAATACAGTATTTTTAAATTCAGTACCAATGTCACTTCGAATTCTCCTCACTTTCTGTTTGTATAGTGATTCGATCTTGATCTTACGAGAATCGGTGTTTGATCTTACGAACTCATAAACAAAACCCATGAGTATCGTGAATAATCATCAGTGACTACCAGGCAACACCAATCTCCAGAAACACTCGCACGATTCACTGGACCGAATAAATCCATATGAAGTCGCTCAAGTGGAGTATCAATGGAATTTAATAACTTAGAGGGATGTGACTTTTTCTTCTGTTTGCCCTTTTTGCAAGCAACACAGTGATCGGATAACTTAAAAGTCTTCAACGAGACACCCTCAACTAAGTCATTGGCAATGAGATAGTTCATCTTACGAACATGTATGTGACCCATTCTACGATGCCATAGAATAGAATCTTTCTCGGTTTCCTTCGAGACAAAACATGTTTCGATCGATGTTGATACTTTATAACTCATATTCAAGACATAAATATCATTTGATTGAGGTGATCGCATGACAACCATGTCCTCTGGAATCACATACCCCAGTTTTAAAATCAGACACTCTTTATCTGTAAATATTGTAGTGTATTGTTTGTCACAGGTTTGCGACACACTCAAAAAATTATGGTCCACTTTATCACAATAGTTAACCTTCTCAAAAGTAATATGCCCATTTGAAACTTCACCTTCCTCAAACGCCACATAACCCCCCTTGAATATTCCTTACATTTGTTAAGAGGTTGAGATTTCCAGTAATATGACGAGAACATCCACTATCCATGATCTAGTTTTCACCATAAATGGTCTTGGATGTACCCTACACACAAACGAAAATGATTAGTTTAAAAAGGCAGCCCAGGCCTTAGTCTTGGGCACCTTTTGGTTTTCTTGAGACAATTTAAACTTAGTTGCATCCAATTGTTGTTCATCAACTTGAGAATAAGTTACATGTTTCTTGGACTTTCGTCTTAGATACGCAGCTTGAACTACATTGGAATCAACATTTTTGCATAACGGTTCGGTTGGAATAAACTTTGGTTTAACAGAACCATGAGTTTCTTTCACATGAACAACTTTTCGAGGATGCACGTTAGAAAACATAATATGAGTATCATCAGCATACGACACATGTCGTTTCAGAATCTCTTTTACCAAAGGAACTGGTTTGGAATGGTCTTTGATAAAAGGATGAAGATTCTGATAGTTCTTCTGGCCACAATCTCTTATTACATGACCTTGTTGACCACAAAGGAAACAGCTTCGCATGTCAACATGATGATGTTGATAATTAGTCGGAACATGTGACACAGAGGATGAATGATGACTCACATTTTTGGTCATGCTCTTAACAAAATCATCAAATAACTCAGATTTCGTTTTCAAGTAGAAATCTAAATTAGAACAGTTTGAAAAACTTTTCAGCGTATCTGTTCCAGTTGACTTCACAAATTGAACTTTCTTAGCCTGTTTTAAAACTTGCTTTGCTTTACTCAATGGATCAGATGAAGTCGATGTTTTTGCATGAGCATACCGACGTTCAAGATCTTGAATCTTGGAAGTTTCATTTTGAAATACACTCTCAATAAGTTCTGGTTTAATGATACTTATTGGAATGTTTTTCTCTGTAAACATCGTGCCTATCCCCTTTAACTTAAATACTCTACCAGTAGATGGCTTGGAAACAGGTGGATTTATAAAACGCAACAAATCCTCATCAGAAATTTTGGGTTTTTCTGGTTTCTTGGCCCGTACTGGTTTGACATTAACATGAGCCTCTTGTTTCACCTTGGTTGTGTGCGAACCATACACAGCCTCCTCAAATTCATGAGATTCACACAATATGTGATTAGAACTTGGAATATTCTTGTTCTTGTGTATGATTTCAGGTTCGAACACATCCTCAATGATAACTTTGTCAACATTTACAACAAAGATTTTGTTACTTTAAACATGAGGTTTCTGAATTGAAGGTTGGGCTTTAACACTTTTAGGTTTAACTGGTTTTGTCTTTTCAGGAATCACAGATTCTTTAACAATCACATCCTCTTCTTGTCTAGCAAAAGGATTTGGTTTGTAATCATTATGAAAAGGTGGTGGAATCTCAACAAAACCTATTCCTTTCTTTGAATCTTTTTGCTTAACAGATACTTTAATTATTTCATTTAGCTAAAAGGAAGAGTTTCAGAATTTGCCCAATTTGTTCTTTAAATCAAGAACCTCATTTTCAAGCTCGGTTATCTTTGATCTATGTTTCAAGATTTCTTGAAATTTTTTATCATTGATGGTCATTTTCACCTACAATTCAGCCTTAAGATCATGATTACTTATAGTTAAAGCCTCAATTTTCTCTCTTGAATTCATTTGAGAGGTCAAGGATTGCCTATAAGTATCTTTTAACGAAACAATCTCTTTAAGCAAATTATCATTTTGAAGTTTCAAGGCATCAATCTTAACTTATTGGTCTCACAATCAACACATGATAAGTTAGAAGTAGAATTACTAACCTCATTTTTCTTAGCCATGCAAGCAGAAGTGGTTGAATCACTGATCTTTTCCATGCAAGCGAAAGTAGTTGGAAGCTTTTCATTTGATTCATCAGACTCAGACTCAGTATCAGCATCAGAAGAAATTTCACTTCCACTTACATCTTGAAAGTACTCAGAAAATCCAAACATTGCAAGATTTGCTTGATTGTTACCACATAATAACCTTTGTGACCAGTCATCTCCATCTACGTTGGATAACATTGCTTGAGATCCAGAAGACGAAGGTTTACTTCCAGAAGACTTTCCAGCAACACTACCACTCTTTCCCGATGAGTTTTGATCTTGCTTTCTGGGACCGGTATACTCCTTTTTAGGCTTATCACATTCTTTGGCAAAATGATCAAACTCTTGACAATTGTAGCACTTAACCTTTAATTTATCAAACCCCAATTTCTTGTTCAAAGATGGAAGATCTTTACCCGTTCTCTGCTTGAACTTTTTAACTTTCCTAACTATCATAGCCATATTCCATTTCAAGTCCATCAGTTTTAAATCATCAGGATCAATTTGATCATAATCTTCATCAGTCAAATCACTTGTGGCAATTTTATTACTAACTAAATTCTCATATGAAGTCATGAAAGCAAATAAGAAAGCAAAATTTTGTTAAGCTTCTCTCATGTTTACATTTGGTTGTGATGAGAATTGATTTGATGATGAAGAACCCCCAGATCCTCCAGATGAACCAGTATTTCCAGCTGTGTAGAAACAAGCACGTGGATCACTATAGATAGTTGTTGCATTTTCACTTGCAGTTTGTGTGAGAAAAGCAGCGATAGGTGAAATAGTTGAGCTTAATGGCATACTTCCACCATAAAATGCAGGATCTTGATTATCTTTCGAAAACTTTTGACATTTAAGATCATATTCTCGAGCCTCGATCTTTTGCAGAAATTCAGATGCAGTCAAATCCTTATTACTAAAATAATTATTCTCCTTCAACACCATAAGGAAAGTTGAATAAGAACTTGGTAAAACCACTTTTAATAGTATCAATCTTGTCAAATTCAGATATTTCCAATTTCATCTTGTCCATTTCGGCTATCAAATGATTAAATCGTGTTGTTGTCTCTTCAACAGTTTCACCCTTCAGTAGGTTAAAGTTTCTATATTGAAACTTGAGCATAACCTTTGTGCTTTCAGCGATGCTTCCCATATTTCTCATCCGAATGTGTTGGAACAAAGAAGCACATATCTTAATACTACCCACTTGGTGAAAGATGTTTTCTGGTAATGCCATAGTAAGAGTAGAATAAGCTTTTGTCTCAATTTCTAATGCTTTCTTCTCCTTAACTGAATATTGTGAGATAGCTTTAGGTGTAAACCCAATAGTTTCATCTCCAATCATTGGAACAGTGTAAACTTCATCTAAACAATAAGAACAATCAGAGTGATCCTAGATGTGCACGAAAACGGGGTTCCCATTTAGCAAAATCGCTAAATTTCATCAAACGTGGACACTTTGAATGTGAATCGATCTCGGTATCCAGTTGTAACATTTGTTGCATCAACATGTTTTGAGAAGCTAATGCATACATACCAGCCATTTTTGACAAGTTTTGAACTTTAAGGGTTAATTTTGAAAATAAGATTAACGAATTGTAAACAGTAGAGGTAACGAACTGTGAACAGTTGTAGCGAACTGTGAACAATAATCAACGAATTAAATCTTAACGAAGTTAAGATTGATCAGGTAGCGAATCAGAATTGAAATTAACGAATTGATCAACGAATCAGATGGTCAACGAATAAGTCAACTAACGTATTGGCTAAACGAATCACTAAGTATTGGCTTAGCGAATCAGAAAGTTATCTTTAACGAATCACTAAGACAGGCCTAGCGAATTAAATAACGAACTAGCTACAGTTGATAGCGAATCAACTTATAGCAAATCAGGTTGTTACAACGGTTTGTAACAAACTCTGACAACAAATGTCACGTGGCAAAAGTTGTTTTAACACAATTTCCAAGGTAGACGCGTGTCACCCGAATCAGTTGGACACGAATCGGAATGTATAGAGAATTGGTTCATGTATCAACCAAAACTCATAACGAATTAGCTTAAAAATTAAAGAATCAGGTAAAGAATTTGGTGAACAGTGTTAACGAATTGAACAAAAATCAACGAATCTTCAAATTTGTTTGAAGATCTTCAAATCTTCAAACGTGATTTCCAGAAATCTGGAAATCATATGAACACAAACCCAAAACCAAATCCGTAATACTACCTCGATTCTTAACCAAATCGCACAAATAATCTACCAAAATACTCGGAAACTTAACGCGAATCTATCTCAAATCATCCCGTAATCCAATTTACTTTAACTTGAACACAAATTAACCAAAACAACACTCTGTTTTCAGCCAATTATCCAAACCAATTCTCAATCACAATCCAACAGTCCTTCCCAATACCTTACCAATACCTTACCAAACCACAAATTAACCAAACTCAATCCATACCTAAATCAAATTCACACTGAATTTGATCAAACTCAAACCGAACACTGAATAATACCAAATTAACAATTAACAGTCCTAAGTTAACGAATTAATAACCAAATCAAGAGCAATCAAATCCCCGAAAGCTCTGATACCACTTGTGAACGCCGAAATCGATCTCGGATCTAAGATTACTTAACGATTATGCGGATCTAGTTCATGATGCTATTGATTATATGTTATATATTAGTATTAGTATTAGTTGTATATATGTGTATGTATAATATTAAGATTGAATATGTTGATGAAGCTTGAGAGTAGATCTGGACAGAGGTTCGATAATATAATTCTCAAAACTTAGCTTAATTGTGAACAGTGTTCACATATAAATAGAAGATGGACCTAGTTCGTTAACATCCCCTAACGAACTAGAGTCCACTTCGTTACATACAGTAAAATGAAATACTCTTAATGAATCACCCCCTGATTCGTTAAACATCCTTAACGAATAAGGAGGGATAATAACTTAGGTCTTAGTTCGCTAAACATCCTTAGCGAACTAGACATTACATTAACGAACTAACTTAAAGTCTTAATAATTTATTACATAAATTAAACGACAAATACATTAACGTTAAATACAAAGACTCGAGACGCAAAACCGTGTACTAACAAATATAACTAGAATTTATTTGACAAATGTTTTATCTAATAATCATGACTATTAAAATGAGTCTCACCTGGCTTGAGTCTCCCTTTGGCATCTAGTGTTTAATATAAACAGACAGGAGAACAATCATAGTAATGTTTTGATAAAAGTTGAAATTTCTGGTAAATGCTATGATTATGATTCTTAGCATCAGATGCTCATGAAACTTTCAAAAAGGCATAGTGTGAATGAACCTTCACACGCAAATTTCGAGTAGTACCGGTACGTATTTAAAAAGTTCCTTAATGCTATTTATCAAAAAAAGTTCACAAAACTGTGTAATCAATTACACAAAATTATAATTATTTAAAATTTTTTGCAGGAAAACAGATCTAATCATATTTCATAAACTTACTTTAAAAAAAATTAAAAAAAAAAGAAAGTGTTTGTGTCGACCCATTGCAAAAAAAAGTATATGATTTGACGTAACCCGACCTGTTATTTTGCGATTTCCTCGCCTAAAACCTTTCTTTAAAAATCTTAAAAAGTTTGTAATCATATTTCACTAACATATCTATACATACTATATAATAAAGCAAACAACAATTTCTACTTGTCAACATTCTAGGCCATCCACATCATCGCCACCTCATTGCCATGTCACTCATTACCTTTCTTAATCATGCCAACTCATCCACTAACCTATATTTAAACCTGTTAGGGCCCAAATTTTATAGTCGGATCTATGCTCAGGATCCCGAATATGTTCAGGATTCTCGAATAAGTTTAGTATCCTGAGTATTAATGCTAATAAATAGATATTTCTCTCTTGGTGTTGATTTATAATTGCAGATATTAATTGTTAATTTACTCCATGCGAAATACACGGTTGGTGGTTACATAAAACGTGCGGAATGAATTATAACCGCTAGGATTAAGGGCCAAGTAATGGTTAATGGTTAAATATTGACTATTATGCTGAAATCTCGCACTTATAGTTAATATTAGCACGTGTGGGACCACGTTTGGTGAGTAACTCCCAAAAGAATCAGTCAAAGACGTGACGTGGGATGAACATTGATGAACGAGGATATACTCAAAAGAAGAGTGCCACAACGGCTATATTGGAAGACTTTCAGTTCCGGGATACTCGGAGAGTTAGTTAGGGATTTCAACCTATCCTCCCGATGCAAGTATTCTGAGGATTATACTTTGGGATATCCAACTTTCCTTTATTATTTTTGTTTGCAGATAAGACCACGTGTTTAATGTGCTAATAAGAACGTGGGTTTGAAACGGATATTAATGAGGCTTCGTCAACTCAAACGTGGGCAGCAATGGATCATGGAAGAATTAGTCTAGGGTTTCCGGTTATTTCGGGATAACAGTTGTAACCTTTTCTTATATAAACGAGCTGATAATATCATTAGAACACACACCTTCACTTACCTAGCTACTAGCATACTCTGTAACACTTAGCATTCGATCACTTATCAGCTCCATCACTTGTAATCACCTATTTTCGTTATTAATAAATTTGACGGTGATAGTTTTCACCGTCCGAGAGTTTTTTGTGCCGGAGATTATCATAATCATATACAAATCTGACCAAAGATTACGTTCTTAATCTTTGACCGGAGCAATTCGACCAAAGATTACGTTGTTAATTTTTGACCGAAGTAAGATTATCATAATCAAGGGTTTTTTCCCTAGTAATCATATCGTTGTGTTCAATCTTATTATCATCAAGCACTCCACCTCACGCACTAATTTGATCAAAAGTTGCTTTGCCAATTTTTAACCGAAACAAAACCATAACATTTCTTAATTTTTTACCTTATTCAACTTTTTCTCTCTTTCACCTATTAATATATTCTGGCGAATATAATTCAAGATTTGTATCAATTTTCCGATAAGTTTGTACGTTAGAATAAACATCCGATTGTTTATCTATTTATTTCCGGCAACCTTATTATTTTTTCCGGTTATTGTTTCTTTTAACCTTTTAATGTTTATTCTCATTGCTAACTAATTTTATTAAAATCAGTTTAGGTTGTAAATCATAAAGGGGAATGAAGGTGATATGTGGACGTTTTAAGTTTTTCCGTTAAGTATTTCCGGGAAGAATTTCCGTTAAGTTTTTTCCGGCTATGTTTTATACCTATAACAATGGTTGCTTTACATTATTTCAGGTTATTTACCCGATTAATTTGTTGAAGATTTCATTTTAGTTTGTTAATCAAAATCTTATATTCCATTGTTACGTTTTCCGGTAAGTATTTCTGGTAAGTTTTTCGGTAACATTTTCCGTATATGTGTTTTTCCTATAACAATTGTTGCATAATATCAACATTAATAATTTAGTTTATAATTTCAGGTGAGTGTCACGACTTATACAATCTTTTTTCCGGTAACATCTCTAAATTTCGTTTTTCCGTTAACACCTTTAAAATTTTCCGTTTATTAGTTATAATTAAAATAATCCATAATATCAATATAAATATTTGTTTTTATTATTTGCAGGTAATTGCCGACTCATATAATTTAATTTCACGGAATGATTATGAGATTAAAATATGTATTTATTTTAATTTTAATGTTGATGTATATTTTATTTTGGTAATATTCATGTATATTCATCTTCTTGTGTTTATAAAAAGTAAAATATGATTGTATATCGGAGATCCGAGATAAGTTTGATCTATATTTTTTTCCGACGTGTTTTAATCTATTCGATATGAATTATCCCATTAATACCATTTATTTAGTTTGGCTTTCCTTATTGTTTTATATAACTTAATTAACATGAATATTGTAATTTAGTTATCCCATTAACATATTAAAGTATATACTTTGACTTTTCTTAATTTATAAACAAACCTATTTTACATTAACAGTACCAATATAGTTTCATCTAAGAATAACATAACTCTATAACAGAAATTAACCATAGAGTCAACTCATGAAGAGATGACACTGGTAGTGCAGCATAGGTAACTGGAATTAAAAATAACGGTTAAAAAGCAACTGCTAAGGGATTCGAACCCGGGTTTCTCTCGTGAAACCGTAGGCTTTATCCGCTAAAACAGATTGTCGAGTTTTGAATGTGTTATCTATGGGTTCACTCCAGAGTTCATGTATATAATTGCTATTAAAAAGATATAATGTAAAAGACAAATGAACATGTCTTCAGCTGATGCTTGTTTTATGGCATCTTCATTATAATCCAACGCCTGGATCACAGTTTCACCTTGCACATGAGGAAGAGTTGAAAGTCTAAAGGGTATGGGTTGTGGTGGGAATAAGGTTGACGACATTGTACTGAAATGTGTTAGAATGAAGGTTTCAGTGTGTAACATCCCAAAATTTCTAAGAATAATATTTAATATATTATTTATTTATGGTGGAGAAGTTTACTTAAGTTAGTAGAGAAATAAAATAATAAAGATGGAAGGATAAGTAGGCTAAATAGATGGAATTAATTATGGACCAAAAAGGAAAGATGGGCCTAAGGTCCATTGGCTTAAGGGAGTATAAATATCCCTTAAAACCCTAATCCTTTCCATTTTCATACATCTCCACACCATAGCCTACACCATCAAAACACACACTTAACCCAATTCCCCTTTTTGAGAAAAACACCAACAAAGACACAAAGATACCCGGATATCTAGCCGTCGAATCGGTCTCAAATTTTAACCGACTATTCCTGACATATAAATGAAGTTTTCCACCGAAAAGATCTTCGATCAGAGGTCGGGAAGTTCGGATTTTATCAGTAAAACAACAGCAGCTCAAAAGTGAAGATTCCGGCGACTGTTCAGCTATCCCGGCGACTGTAGCGGCGGTTTACGGCGAATGTCAGCAGACGGGTTTGTAGATCGGGATGAGACGGTTTCGTAGCCGCTTGAATCAATCAAATCGGAGTTCGTTTGATATGGTTTTAAGCATCTCGAGTGATTTCATACAAAAACCTCAAATGTACGTTTTTGTTAAAAAGGCTTACATTTTCATGAACGGATTTACATGAAAATTGGTAGGATGATAGATCGGGTCTAGATAAATCATAAAGTTGCAAACTTGAAGATTAAAATGGACTTAACGAACTCATGGTTATGAACGGCTCGTTTAAAATAGACCCTAGAACTAGTTTTGAACGTTTTAAGACTAAAGGTCCAAACTTTATGCTTTTCCGGGCCGTGTCTTACCCGTAACGATCATGGGAATGTTCACGGGAATTATTAACATCGTATCAAAGGATTTCACGTTAAAACTGAGATATTTATGGGGTCAAAACCAAACCCGAAACTGCTACTGTACAACTTCGCCTGCAAGCAAATTCGCTTGCACGCAAGTTCGCCTACTGATCAACTTCGCCGTATAATTTTGCTGCTAAGTTCGTTATTGTTAAGTTCGCCACACCTAAGTCCGCTTATCAATAAGTTCGCTTATAAATAAGTTCATTTATATATATATATATATATATATAAGTTCACTCATCAGTAAGTTCGCTTATCAATAAGTCCGCTTATATATCTAAGTTCGCTTATATCCAAGTTCCCCTACATGTAAGTTCGCTTACAGTATGTTCACTTACATTATGTTCGCTAACACTTGAAGTTCGCTTACAAATACAAGACTCGTCTACATTAAGGCTTGATTTCTTTGGATTACCTTAATGGTTCGAATACAAGGGAATGAAAAGGGAGATTACAAAAGAAAGAAAGATATTAAAGTAAACGAAAACCACGAATTCAAATATGCCAGGGTCTAAAAATAACCTAAGTAAAAATAATCTAATACCAGGCCCTTAGATTAGACCGGGCTTAGCCATTCTTGGCTGAAATACAAATAGGAAGAGTATTGATACGTGTAACTATTATACAGTTAGCAGAGCTTAGTTAAAGAAGGGATTAACAGTTAACAGAAAAAGAAACAGGATCCAGGTGAGTTTCTAGCCCCATTTCCTTGTTATGTTTTCGGGGCTGTGTGCATACTCAATGTGAATGTTAATACACTTACCTTAAATGGTAAGTGTATGTCTTAATGATGAATGTGATAGTTGTGTTTAAATTATGAATGTATGTTTGACAGTACGTGAACGACCTTCGGGTATTGCATGTATTGTTAAGGAATGTATATTGTAGTATGTATGATATGAGTATGTGAATAAGGAAGTATGTATGACTATGATATGTATGATGTTATGTAAGATACGTACGAATGTGATAATGGAGAGGATATTGAAAGGTAATGTAAGGTTAAAGGGTTGCATACCCTAATAATATATGCGAATGTTAAAGGGTTGCATACCCTAATAATATATGCGAAGGTTAAAGGGTTGCATACCCTAATATTATATGCGAAGGTTAAAGGGATGCATACCCTAATAATATATGCAAAGGTTATAGGGCGTAATGCTCTTTAAAACGTGAGATATGAAAATGAAAGAAAGAAAGTACGAAGGTAAGTAAGTATATTATAAACGAAAGTATGAAAGTATGTAGTTGTGGATGTATTGTATGTTATGTGATTAACTAGAACTCACTCAGCGTAGCTGACTTTTAGTATGCACGCAGGTGAGTAGAATGAGGCAGCTCGCTTAAGGGGACACGTGACATTGAATAAGAGGCTGGTATCGGAAGACTTAAGACGTTTAAGTTTAATATTTTGTTTATTTTGAAAGACGAGATGTTGTTTTAAGACAAGTTGTGGTTAGTTATGAGATGTTTTATGAAAGTTTTTATATTCAGCGAATGTTTTAATTAACTCTAATATTTAGAACTGTGTTTATGAGTAAATCCAACGTCCAAATGTGAGGCACCGACAATAGGGCCTTAGACAGTGTTACAAACTTGCAATGAGTATTGTGTAATTAATATATATATATATATATATACAATGAATGGGTTGTACTGGTACTTAAGTCACACGCTTATTCTTAATTTAATAAACATATTAGTTTGTTATATTTCATTGAATCAATGAATCGAAAATTTGATTCTAAAAATATGAACGCCATATTTCGTTTATTTACGCTCTTTCGTTTATGTTCGATTATGTTACTTAACATATACCTTGAAGAACGTATGAATCTTTAGGTATGTGAATGCCATTTTCTTGTATGCAAGTATAGAAATATTGAGGTTATCAATGTTAAAAGTATAGAAATATAAAATTGTTTAGTATATGAAAAATACTTACAATTGTTTACAAACCTTTTATATACAGATATTTTTTTTACTTTAGTCTCATAAGCTATGATTCGATTCAGTTTTTGGGTACACTTTTTTGGAGTTTATATTTAGCCCTTAATTCATATGAACTTGTGATAAACTATTTAAATGTAAGATACCCGATTACCCGATAGCATTGACTCAATTATCCGATTATATACCCGACATAACTTTTCTTATATATTCATATCAAATATGTGTTTAAATGTATTACAAATAAATAAACTTTTAATAAATCTACAATAATAATACAAATTATCATACAATATTAAAACAAAATATTAAATTAATGAAATGAAAAACGAATGAGTATCAATTGGCTTCTATGTATTTAAACAAAACATGTACAACATTCTCAGGAATGCTTTAATATAACTAGAATTTATTTGACAAATGTTTTATCTAATAATCATGACTATTAAAATGAGTCTCCCCTGGCTTGAGTCTCCCTTTGGCATCTAGTGTTTAATATAAACAGACAGGAGAACAATCATAGTAATGCTTTGATATAAGTAAAAATTTATGGTAAATGCCATGATTATGATTCTAAGCATCAGATGCTCATGAAACTTTCAAGAAGGCATAGTGTGAATGAACCTTCACACGCAATTTCGAGTAGTACCGGTACGTATATAAAAAGTTTCTTAATGCTATTTATCAGAAAAAGTTCACAAAAGTTTGTAATCAATTACACAAAATTATAATTATTTAAAATTTTTTGCAGGAAAACAGATCTAATCATATTTCATAAACTTACTTTAAAAAAAATAAAAAAAAAAAAGAAAATGTTTGTGTCGACCCATTGCAAAAAAAAAGTATATGATTTGACGTAACCCGACCTGTTATTTTGCGATTTCCTCGCCTAAAACCTTTCTTTGAAAATCTTACAAAGTTTGTAATCATATTTCACTAACATATCTATACATACTATATATTAAAGCAAATAACAATTTCCACTTGTCAACATTCTAGGCCATCCACGTCATCGCCACCTCATTGCCATGTCACCCATTATCTTTCTTAATCATGCCAACTCATCCACTAACCTATATTTAAACCATAACATTTCTTAATATTTTACCATATTCAACTTTTTCTCTCTTTCACCTATTAATATATTCTGGCGAATATAATTCAAGATTTGTATCAATTTTCCGGTAAGTTTGTACTTTAGAATAAACTTCCGATTGTTTATCTATTTATTTCCGGCAACCTTATTATTTTTTCCGGTTATTGTTTCTTCTAACATTTTTATGTTTATTTTCATTGTTAACTGATTTTATTAAAATCAGTTTATGTTGTAAATCACAAACGGGCATGAAGGTGATATGTGAACGTTTTAAGTTTTTCCGTTAAGTATTTCCGGTAAGAATTTCGGTTAAGTTTTTTCCGGCTATGTTTTATACATATAACAATGGTTGCTTTACATTATTTCAGGTTATTTACCCGATTAATTTGCTGAAGATTTCATTTTAGTTTGTTAATCAAAAACTTATATTCCATGTTACGTTTTTCCGGTAAGTATTTCCGGTAAGTTTTTTCGGTAACATTTTCTGTAACATCCCGAAATTTTCAAAATAATATTAATTATATTACTTAATAATAGAGGGAAAGTTTACTCGGGTTATCGGGAAATAAATAAATAGAGTAGGAGTTGGTATGGGTCTGGCTAGTGTTGGGTAATGGATATGGGTTATGGACTTGGGTTATGAAAGAAGGAAGGAGAGTCCATGGGCTTAAGCCCATGATCTCTAAATATAAATACCATTAATCACCATTTAATCCTCATTCTCACATATTCCATACACCACCAAAATACACACAACACCATCTTATAACCCGAACCAAGATCCGAAGGCGAAAACCCAAGCTTGTTGGTGCTGGAACGTCGTGACGGACCAAAACATCAAGGCTTAACCGTGTTCGTAGTTCGACTCGTTCAAGGTACGTTTATAGTTAGAAATCGTTCGTATAGGTTCGGTTTGATTTGGGAAATCATAGATCTGTGTTAGTTTGTTATAAACGAACCCAAAACAACAAATATTACTGGAATTGATTAGCATTTGATAGGATATTTGTTAACCTAAAAGAACCCGTAACCTATATGCCTAAATCTCACCCCTTAAACATCGATGTTAGGCCGATTTGATGGTTGGGGTTGTAGGCGCTGGTCAGACGATTCCGTTGATACCAAAATCATGATATTTGGTTAAGAAACGAAGGTTTAATTGCATATCTAAGATCTGTTGACTATTTGCTGTTCTTAACGATTTTAACTTTGACCCTTGAGTCAAAGTCTGGATAAGAACTATGGGTGATTCGTTATGGGTGATTCTTTAGCTAGTTCGTTATGGGAGCTTAGCGAATCAGATGGTGATTCGTTAGCTAGTTCGTTATGGGAGCTTAGCGAATCAGAGGGTGATTCGTTAGCTAGTTCGTTATGGGAGCTTAGCGAATCAGAGGGTGATTCGTTAGCTAGTTCGTAATGGGAGCTTAGCGAATCAGAGGGTGATTCGTTAGCTAGTTCGTTATGGGAGCTTAGCGAATCAGAGGATGATTCTTTACCCAATTTGTTAAGGGCAAAGTAACGAACTAGGAGTTTAATATAAAGACAGAATGGTCCCTGGACTTAGAAAAGAATTATATAATTACATAACAGCCCTTGGAGTTTGGCAATTTATGAAAGATACCTTTAAAGGTTAATGAGTAACGATTAACTAACCAGGTAATGATTTAATGAAGTAAAACAGCTTAGACGTGTAAGACTAATTAAGTAGCAATGAGATGACTAGAGCGGTACTTAATACTGTAATTATTAAACAGTTAGACGCGCACAGCTCAAGAAGGAGTAACCGTTAGCAGAAGAAGTAACCGAGTTCAGGTGAGTTTCTAGCCCCATTTCCTTGTTATGTTTTCGGGGCTGTGTGCATACTCGATGTGAAGTGTGAATACACTTACCTTAAGTGGTAAGTGTATGCTATAGATGTTATACAAGTAGCTATTATATAATGCTTGTCGGTACGTGAACGATCTTCGGATATTGCACGTATCGCCAAGGATAGTGATTGTCAAGTGGTTGTTAGTGTGTATGTATTCTACGATGTGACTTGCTTATTATGTAAATGTTGTATCGGTATAAAGTGTGTTGTAGACAAGTAGAGGTAGAGTGTGATAGAAGCGGTAAGCAGTATAGTAAGAGTGTTAGTGGCATGACGATAGTACGTGGTAGGGTAAGCCTATACGTGACTTCGTTATTAAAGTGGCATCAAGTGGCATACCGATATTCGTTATTAAAGTGGCATAAAGTGGCATAAGTGGCTAAGCTGTAGGGGTAATTAAGAGGCTAAGCTGTATGGGTAATTAAGCGGTTAAGCAGTAGCATGTTAGACAGTGGGCTACGTGTCTTCGGATACGTATATGATGCATGTAGTGGTTGTATGAGAAGTTGCTTGATTAACTAGAACTCACTCAGCGTAGCTGACTTTTAGTATGCACGCAGGTATATATGTTTATCGAGAAGGCATGAGGATGACACATGGCATGGATTGAACGGCTGGCATCTGAAGATGGAAGGAAAGATGTTTTAAATATAATGATTTGTTTTATGGTATCAAAGAAGAGATTGAATGTTTTGTAACGAATGCTTCAAGTAAACATTTCCGCGAAAGTTTTAATTAACTCTGATTGCAAGAACTGTGTTTATGAGTAAATCCGATGCTAAAGTAGAGCTACCGGGAACGGGGCCTTACAAGTTGGTATCAGAGCAAAGTTCGAGAGATTTAAGCATCCTACATGCTTAGACTCGAACAGAGAATGGGATTTAAAATGAGAAAGAAAGAAGATGTCAGTTCAAGATAGCCATGTGTCACTCAAGCAAGCTCAGTAAAGGTAAAGTGTATGGTAAATGGTGTATGTTAAAGTTGGCTTATTTGCTAAATGAAGAATGAGTGCAGGTTAGGGATAGGATTAATTGATCTTGATTGATTAACAGTTTAAGAGTAGAAACAAGCACAAGTGAAATCATGAAGGGAAGTATGTAGAACCTGAGGAGTAACGCAAATAGTTAATTACACTTGATCAACGTCATTAACTACTTACCTTACGAATCACGTGCTAAATAATTCCTAGAATGATAACATTTGTGTTTCCTTAGAGCTAAGATAGATGACTGTTACAAAAGAGGCGGACACGAGAAGAATCTGAGGCAGAGCGATATACGAAAACAGAATGACTCCAACTGCAAAAAGTAATGAAGAAGGATCACGCTTGGAGCTTGTAGTCGGATATGCTAAGAGAGTTGCCAAATTGTCACAAAAGCATCAAAGGAAGCCCTTGGAAAGACGAGATGAGACTTGAGACATCGAGAGCCTCATGGACAAGCTACCTTAATAGCTAGAACACATGATCACCACCCGATGACTGCAAGTCAGGAGTAAGGAGTAAGGAGAATGACCCAGAAAGCAAAGACGATTCAATAATGTGTGTAAATATAAGAAGTTTTCCTTTTACAAGGAATAAGTTAGGTTTCGGGGACGAAACCTCTTTAAGGAGGGAAGACTTGTAACATCCCGAAATTTCCAAAATAATATTAATTATATTACTTAATAATAGAGGGAAAGTTTACTCAGGTTATCGGGAAATAAATAAATAGAGTAGGACATTTCCGCGAAAGTTTTAATTAACTCTGATTGCAAGAACTGTGTTTATGAGTAAATCCGATGCTAAAGTAGGGCTACCGGGAACGGGGCCTTACAAATTGGCATGTGCCTTGCATGTGAAGAGCAAAAATGTCAACACATGTGGGTTATTACCTTCATGTCATTTTCATCAATTTTTATTAATTAAATTAATCTCAGTCATTCAAATCTAAGATCAATAGACTGGATTCTTTCTCACCCTTCTTATTTTTGAAATTTGTATTTTAACTTTACCCTGAAATTGCCACCTTAATTAGTTGTAGCAATATCGCAGAAGCTACCTTTTTTTAAGTGCACTACAGTAGCCAAAGCGTCGTAAGCAAAACATATTTTTTTATGAAAAGAGCCCCGGTTTAGGAACTCACTTGGGGCTCCTGAAAATGTTGATCCTCCAACCCGACCCGAAAGTTTTAATGTTTACTTGTGAGAAGTACGACCACTAAAAAACGATGAACCCATTGAAAAATAATTCTGGATGCGTTTGGTTTTGTAGGAATTTGCGAGTTATATGGAATTTGATACGATTGTTGGGGAGCATTTCCTGGAGGCGATTGATGAAGATCTGCATCGTTTTGTCGAAAATATGGATCCTTTGGTGGTGTAGAACGATGTTATTGATATGGAACATGATACGATTGTTGGGAGAGTCTCCAGAATATTGATCATTTGGTTGTGTAGGCTGATGCTAATGACGTTGAAACTGATACA
Source organism: Bidens hawaiensis (assembly GCF_021521415.1). Classification (NCBI taxonomy): domain Eukaryota; kingdom Viridiplantae; phylum Streptophyta; class Magnoliopsida; order Asterales; family Asteraceae; genus Bidens; species Bidens hawaiensis. Next base: position 408,816 of record NW_027492773.1, read on the forward strand.
ATTGTGTGTGTCGAAAATCCAGGCAGCTGGAGGTCAAACATCTACTGAAGTTGAAGAAGACAGGTTACTTCATTATGTTTGTGTTAATAAGTATTGATGCTTTGATCAGTAATAATTTTCGTATGTACTTATATATGCTTGTGTTCTAATTTTACGTTTGCCTGGATACTGCCCAAGTATGTTTCTTCTTACCCACACAGGCCCGGCCCGTGGTCCAGCCAAATCAGGCCTTTGCTTTAGGCCTCCAACTTTTAGGGCCTCCATCAAAATATGGGTTATGCATTTGGGTTTTTGAAATGGGCCATTCTTATTTATTAATACTTACTAATGGATCACAAATTAATTTGAAAGGCCCATGTCATGGATGGTGCATCTCATTCTTAATAATTAAACATATTATTGTATATATCTTTACCATTCTATACTTATGCATACTATAAAACTTACTGATCAAGTGATTATATAATTATACGCATAATAACCGTGTTTTTTTCATTTAGTTTTAATCAACTCCATGATTATAACTTACCAATTTTTCATTTAGTTTTAATCAACTCCATTATTATAACTTACCAAATTTATATAACGAGATCATGAAAACCAAAAGTGAATATATTAAATAAAAATGAATACACTTACAAGAAATGTATACTTTAACTTTGTTAATTATACTTTTATCTTTATGATCATTTAAGAGTTGCTTACATCTCTTATTGAAAAGGATTTTCTTGAATGACTTGATTGATTATGAATGTTTAATTAAATAACTTATATCAAACAAAGCAAAGAGTAAATTTCATTTAAATATATTTATAAACAAAAAGAAAATAATTTAAAAAAATAATAATTTTAAATCCGACTTCTATAAACTTATTAGTTTATTTTGTTGGTTTCAATCTCGGGTAAAGGAGAAGGGCTTACATCAAATAGTTTTTGAAAAAGACCTCAACATTTTAGTTCGGTTTAAGCATTCAAGAACGTTGAGACGGCCCTGTACCCACACCCCCTAATATGAATATCATCTTTATTGGCAGAATATCAAACTCATTTGCATATTTGTTTGTTATTTTATTTTGATTGAAAACAAATTGATATCTTTGTTTTTTAAGCAAAAACGGAGATCAATTGCTATTTTTTTTAAGTTTAATTTATACTCATCTTCTTTATTTAGATGTGTCAAAAATTGGGTTCCAATTATAGAAACATAGATATTACATCAATATAGCAGGTAGGCGGGCAACAAGCTGCGCCGCCACCCCTTTCTGAATTGCAAACCCTAACCTGCTAAAGACATACCCCTGCCCCTTTGGAGTCGACACATTGCTATGCACAACCTGTTGGACCCTGGTTAGAAAACGGATAGCTTCCGGTGCCAAGGAGCCAAATGTATCAAAAGTCAAAGGGACAAAAACATGTTGGTTCTCTTCGCAGGCTTTAGCATGTTTTTCCACCTTCTTCGTTTCAGCCCTTTTCATTGCTTGCCCAGCTACAAACCCATTATCCCTCAAACCAGCTAAGGGAGATACCCCTGTGAGGTCAACACAAGCGTGTTTTCCCCCGGCCCAACCAAAGACGAGCAAATCTGCCGGTCGTAGAGTGGATCTCCCTTCCGTGGGGTCTGTAAGGAAGTTTACGAGGGCTTCCTTTTTAGCTGATATCCCAGCTCGCCTTAAGATGTCCCAAAGAACGTCCCGCACCCAATCATGTCGGTATTTGAACCCAGGCATCTCCTTGCAATGAACCGCATGCTCTCCGAATTTATCCAGGCAGGCCTTAAGGCAGATCGGACATGTTTCGTCTTCTGGGTACATTGGGACCATCAAACGGTACTTAAGAATGACCCTATACTCGACCGCAGACATGCTTTGGCCCAAGCCATCAATCGGGATAACGGTCAGAAAATCTTGGGCATGAGGACCTTGTAAGCATTCAAAAACCGCCTTCTGTCAGGGGGACAATCCAAAAACTTCTCCCAAGCTCTGAGCGATTTTTCCAAAAAGGGCATTCGCCAAAGTTTTTTGAGGCTTTGGTGGGGCGGTGTCCATATTAGAGAAACCGCCAATGTCAAAGTCTGGGAGAGCGCCATTTAGGCGTTCCAGGGCCTGCACGTAGTCTGGGTCCAGGTCGACAACTCCGCTATTCCTTAAGATGTGATTCTGTAGCTTCCAAGACTGAGCCCTCGACGCTACAAAAGCGTAAACCCCAACATCATGAGCCGAAAGAAGGCCTAAACCCCCTAAGCGCATCGGTAAAGATGCAAGTCGCCACTGAAGATCACCAAAGAACGGGCCTCCACATACAACTATGTCTTCGATGGCTTCTCGTAGCCCCTTATCAAAACAGGATACCGCATCATCCATCATATGGGGGTGGCATGTTCGTAACCCAAAAAGCAACTTAGCAACCCCCATGCAAGACCTAAGCAGGAGGAGTTCACTCTGGGGATCCCTAAGGCAAGGTAAGAGTTTCATAAGATCAACCGCACGAGATGCTCTCCGCCTCGCCAACTCCTTAATAAAGTAGGGATCTCGACTAACAGCCCCTCCAAGGAGCTTTACCCCTCTCTCTGGTCTACCAATCCCACTAGGGAAGAGCCCATCTTTGACTTTCACCCCATTACACGCTGGCCAAAAAACCTCGGTTTTCTTAATATTAAGTTGCAGCCCCAATGATGGCCCTTCCGAGTTGATAATGTCTAGGGCTTTAGCGACTTCGTTGGCACCACCAATAATAGTCCCATCATCCAAGTACCAAGCATGAAATGGGAGGTTACAGTCATTTTGTACCCGGAGAACAAGAGGGTGTAATGCTAAGGCAAAGAGGAGGGGCCCAAGGGGGTCTCCCTGCTGAACCCCAGTAGTAGCCCCTATACAGTCATCATCAACGTACAACCTAGTCTAAAAAATCATTTTTTTAGTGTACTTTAGTCTTAAAAATCATTATTTATTAATTTGTGAGTGGTTTATGTGTACTTAAGTCTAAAAAATCATTTTTTTTTCTTTCAGTCGTTCGTAATTAAACGAACTCGATAATTGTTGATTTTGAGTCTTTTTAATAAATAATGCATGTGATTTTGTAGTTTATTTACATATGAATCATGCATGTAATCTTTATTATTTGAACATATAGCTAGAATGATGCCTTTAGATCAAGATTCTTATGTTTGGTTTTAACCAATTTTGGACGGTGGACTCGTGGAAGTATATGCAATTTGTTATCAATGGTGATAAAATGGAGTGTGCTTGTGTTTGTTCGTTTAAGTTTAACTAAACAAACAATCGAACACGAATGAGGCTTTTTTGTTAAGTGTTCGTTAAGAAAATGAACAAGTACGTGTTCGTTTATAAACGAATGGTTCACAAACGTATATAAACGGACATAACTGAGCTAAAGCCTATTAAAAGTAAATGTGAACAACAAAATTCCGTCTTTGACATCGGATATTGATGGAGAAATTTTATTTGCTGGTTCTTTTAGTTAATATTGTCTTAATTCTAGGAAAACATTTGCTTTTGATTATTCTTGGCTGATTTGTTTTATCTGCAGGTGCTATATGCCTTAAATTTAGTGTAGTTTGTTGCCTATGTTGTTAAATGGTTAAGTTCATTTTGGGCTGAAATGGATTACCAATTATAAATGCACATTACCAGACCCTTGAACCCATGATACCCACATGTCACTAGGGTTGGCAAAATGGACACTTGATGGGCTGTAACAAGTTTCATTCATTTAAATTCATAGTATAATGTGTTGTTTTTGTGTTAATTCTTTTAGTTTAATGTCCTTAAAGAGATGTTCATCTGTTTTAGGATTAAATGTTGAATTTCCAGATTGGGAACTTTGTGCTTTCATTGTATTTGACTTTTGATGTTCAAATTTCAGTTTATTTGATATCAAAATTGATGACCAATGGTTTGTTTTTCTATAGAAAAAGATGAACATATGGGTTAAACAGGTTGTGTTTGGGTCAACCGTATTTATGTATGTGCGGGTTAAGTTTAAAATCTTTAACACGCATAATGATATGGGTCGAGTTCAGGTTACACATTTCAACTCGTCTACCCACCAACTTGACATGATGGACACCTCTAGGACTAATGAATTTGAGTAATGCCATTTCTATTAGTTTAACATATATTTTTTTACAAGTGATGTTTGAAAATATAATAACTAAAAGGCAAGATCGGGAAATAGAGAATATTAAATAAAGGAAAGCAGGGATGAGCAAAATCGGTACCGGTATCGATTGGTACCGATACCGAAATCGGTACTGATTTCGTACCGTCGGTACTGAATTGGTACCAAAATTTTAAGTTTCGGGATCGGTAAGGTACCGGTATTTCCCGATTTTTTACCCTTGGTACCGGTACTGAACCGAATATTTCGGTACCGGTACCAAGAATTTCCGATTTTCGGGATCGGTATTTTCGGTACCGTGCTCATCCCTAAAGGAAAGTGTAGTGCCTAATAACACGAAAGCTTTGGTTACCCTCAAAGGGTTGATGTGTCATCAGCTCCATAATGCAGAAGTTGCCTGCATTGTAACCGCTATCTTCAATAAATGCCAAATCAACCCTACTACTCCCTATCAATACACTTATAACTCATATCATTACAACCATAGATTAGGTGATATTATAATTCACTTTTAAGGGATCACTATACTCTTTGAAAAATGTTTTGAAATAGACTAATGCCTACACTTTTATTCTTTTGTAATAGAATTTTGTCGATTTATGGTCCCTTTAAGAAAAGAGAAAAGTATATTTATACAATTTTGGAGTGAGAAACAATAAAAAGTACATTATACAATTTTCTTTTAGTTATAAATTTTTTAAGATATGGTTTTGGTAAAACCCATGACCCGTTTCTTTCTTTTTTAATTTAAAATTGTTTCTTAATTATAAATCATAACTTTTAAAAAATAAATATTACTAATTTTTAGTATATCCCTATTTTATGGGATTTTCATATCAAATATTTGGTGAAATTAATTTTTAATTTAATGAGATGTTATAACCCGTTTAAGGACTGTCTGGGTTTGGTAAGACCCATACCCATGAATTCGGGTCAAACGCATGAGAAGCCTTCATTTAAAAACTAAGCAATCTGGTGATAGTAATAATTAAAATAATAATAATAATAATAATAATAATAAATTAAAATTTAACTTTTGCGTATGATCGGAAACTTTTCTTAATAAAATACAAAAACAAGTACAAATATCTTATGACGTGTAATCTCATAACTTTCATTTAAAAAATTCAAAAAGTTGATACAAGCAATAATACATAAGTTGTTATGTTCATGTATACTTTACTTTTAATAAGAAACACATCAAAGTTTATGTGAAAGTTCAAATATTAACACATAAATTAAATTCTATGAAAATTCAAATTATCAATGAATAAAAATTAAGAACATTGACTATGGATAACGTGAAAAACGCACAAACAAAAATATTAAGATACAAGATTTGTAACTCAAAAGTGTATGTTTAAGTTGAAACCTAAACACATCATAACCAAAAATTATATATTTACAATGATATGCATAAAAATATAAATAAACCGCGTAACACGTAGGCTAAAATCTAATATATATATATATAGGAGATGGTTCATGAGAGAAATGATATTAATGCGTGAAATGCGAAAAATGAATCTTAACCATTGATTAAGTGTAATCAATGATTCAAAATAAAAATGACAAACTTGTAATTAATTGAAAATTAATTGACCATGTTTTTAATGAAAAGGGTAGTATGGTCATGATTTTAATGTCAAGCTTGGTAACTAATGACATTAATTGGTATTTATTTCATACTAATTAACTCAAAGTTATTAATCACATTTTTTATTTTTATTAATTCATTTTTTTAATTAAAAGTATTGTGTTAAAAATCATTTTAGTTAAATATATATCTTCATTCATAATTCGTCAAATACTATATTCATGTATAGATATTCATTAATCGAACGAGATCAGTATTCAAATTGTGAACATATGTTATCTTATATTTTCAAGTATTAGATATAAGATCACCAAAATTGTGGTACTGTGCTAACTAACTCATTGTGATCAATAGTTTCTGAATAATGGCAAACATATTAGTATGTCCTTTTCATATTTTTGGCATGAAAAATTCATTATCTAATACTTTCAACTATTTGATATGTTACTTGATTATATGATATTTAATTGTAAATATATTTTAAAAAAAATAAATCATTCGTATACATTTTGGTTGGTGATAACAAATTTATCATGCTTAATCAACTTCCAAGTTCTAAGGACTCTAAAGATGACTCTATCATCGAAGTTCGTGTAATCTGGTTTTGGGTTAATCATGTTTGTGATAACTTACATGATATTAATAGAAAACCGTGGTATGATATTAAAGATTTTGATTCTTGATAAACTATGTATATTGATAAATACAACCACAAATGTGGTTTACAAAAAAACTTTTAGTTATTTGTAAAATATTTGTGCAATGTTTATTTTGTAAGTCCTATAGACTTAATGTAAATTGTAATTGTATTAACAATACATGATAATTATGTTGTTTATTATATTTTGCTTAATGTTTAAAAATTAAAATTTTTCAATTACCGTGTAATACACGGGTCTCAAACTAGTTAGTACAATATATGATATGACATATCAATGATGGTACATCAAGTTAGGCAAGGAGTAATTTGGCCTAGGGTTTGTACATGACTTGGTATACTTACTTTACTGAAAAATACATGTGACAAAAATGGGTAGAAATACGTTATCTTAGGTATGACACTGACAATTTAATTGTGCTCCTTCATCTAGGGCCTCCCCACATGTTTTAATGGTATGGTTGTGTGGTTACGAATTGTTTGGTATGTCAGGTTAGTCCGTGCATAGTCTTAAATTGTTGTTGCATACTTATTAAGTATTTTTCCATAAAACTATTTACTTTAGCTAGAGTGTTTAAACTATTTTCTACGATTAAAAGGATTTTTTTACACTAGGATCTAAAGTCTATAGTCTTGACGCTTTTTTGCTAAGTGGAGTGGAGTAGAATGTGTTTGTTTTATCACCTACATGTCATAACATGATTGAATTATACTATTACATCTATTACACATAAATTTAGAAGGAAAAAAAATAAGTTTGTGATGAAATCTTTTAGTTAATCGATTTAAGGGTATAATCAAGTTGGGTCTTGTTGAGGTTTAATTTGAAACGAGCAAGACCAAACCCTACGACCAAATGATCTTGAGGATTACCAATGATTCACTCCTTATACAAATGTTTTCACCACATTGTTTGCATGTGAGCACGATAAAACAACACATGTCATTCATAGTGTTGTAACTAAAATACATGTTTTAAATACGACTACAATTAGAACATATGATGGAATATTACTTGTAAATAAAGAATAATATGTTCACAATTTACTCTGTCTATGTCAATAACATGAAGACAGGAGAGTATATGCATAAAGACAAAAGATTCTAAAAAGTATCATACGAAACAATGCATATAATTGTCGATGCAATGATTGGTTATATAACGATTGCTAATGATTTATCATATGAGTGTACATCGATTGTTGTCGGATTTCACTCTTTCAAGCTATTCTCTAAAGTTGATAAAGCATAGCTATTATTAATACAATATCATACGGAAAATGCAAAATCAATATACGAAAAACGATAGATGATAGACTAGATCACTTGACAAAGTCTACGAGTTCCAAATAAAATTTTAAAAACTAAAATACGTATAGAAAGTTTCTTATAAATCTAATTTATGCTTTATAAAATCCAAATATTCATTTGCATTGAGTTTGATCACTTTTGTGAAACCAGACGTTTATAAAATAACTTAAGACTTTGAACATTTTAATAAAATAACTCATGCGTTTTTATAAAAACTATGGTATGCCTTCTTTGTATTTAATAGTTTTTTTATTAAATTTTAATTTTAGAATTATATGTATTCGATAGCCTTTTATTTTTTATTAAATGGTTGGATTTTTTATTTGTGTTACTCTTCAACCATCCAAATGGTGAGATTCCTCGGGGTCCATGTCAGCTAGTGTTTCTTGATCAGCAATGACAATGGCATGCCTCGGGTGATGAGGTAAGCCTTCTTTTACAACATCACTTTTTATTATTATTATTATTATGCTTACTCCTAAAATTTGTAAAGCCTCTATGAATTTGCAGCAATAATAATAATGACTTAACATAAAAATTGTAGTATCTTATATGTTTACATGTTGTATGCATGTCTCATACTCAAGTGACTCCGATTAATTGAACATTCTCAAAGAGCGACGGTCAGAAAAAAAAATATTGGATTGCAACAATTTACGCAATGTATCATCTAGTTATGCTAGTAACATTTAGCTAGGGACTATTTTCTCAAATTTGATAACTTGTTTTTCACTTTATCTGGTACAAATTGGTAATCAAGATTTCTTGGTTTCTTGTGATCTAACCCTAGTAAGAGTAGCTAATTATTTTAACTTAATTACAACCCATTTTCCCAACCAAAAAGCTACTTGTTATATGTAGCATGTTGGTAAAAGTGTTGCTTATGATCATTATTTATGGCAAGATTTGGGGCAAGTTGCATCATTACCTAAACACACTTATGGGTTGGTTTAGTGGCAAAGCATGCATGATTCATTGTTAATTACAAAAAAGATGGTCTTAATGTATTAGTTATTACTATTATATTCATAATCTGTCTCCTCGTTTAAGAAGAAGAAGAAGAAGAAGAAGAATAAGGAAATCAAAATTTACCTCTAGGGCCTTCACCAAGGACTTTAGCTACACGAATTGGGATCGGGCCTTCCCAATGCCATCGGAATTTAAATCTACACTCAAAAGTCTCAAAACCCTGCAAGAAATAGATCTCCACTGTAGTAGCCAACAATAATCCAAACAAAAACTACGGCATGTAACAAATGTAAATAATTATCAAGATTTAAACTTTTTTTTTCAAACACTATTGAATCATTAGATACTAAATTCAGTGTGTGTTCATGATAAACTTAAGATTGTCAATGACTTGTTTTTACGACAAAAGATCTAAGTCTTTGTTTACAGAGGTCGCGGATACGGTATATATGTGTATAGGCTGCATTTCATAACGGCCATCCCCATTGAAGGATTAGGCCAACGTATGTCGGGTTTAGAGTATCGGGCTATCCTTAAGTACCGGTTAATGATCCCAATGTTCCTGACGGATGAACCTTGCCCAATTTGTCGCAAGGTCTGTTTGGATTCTTTTGGTGACCATGCGGTGCATTGCAAAGAATTGTCTGGCTTTAAATACAGACATGATCTGGTTAGGGATGTTCTGTGTGATGTTCTTAAAAGGGCACGGATCCTCTTGAAGGGAGGTCTACTTTACGACCAGCTGATATTCTTGTGTTCGGGTGGCCAGGGGGGAAACACGCCTGTGTGGATCTTACAGGAGTGTCTCCTCTTGTTGGGCTCAGGGACCGTGGGTTTGTTGTGGGTCAGGCTGCGTTGAAGGCTGAATCGGGCAAAGTTGTTAAACACGAGAAAGCTTGTTTAGATAATCAACATGTCTTTCTACCATTTGCCTTTGATACATTTGGTTTTCTGGCTCCAGAGGCTGTGAAATTTTTGAGTAGGGTTCAGCGCGTCGTACACGGAACCTCTTCAGCTTCTAGGTCCCAAAGCTTCGTTTTTAGCAGGATTGGCTTTGCTATTCAAAAGGGGGTTGCGGCGCAGCTTGTTGCCCATTTGCCTGCCACTTTATTGTAATCGTTTTATAGTAAGTTAATGAAGTTGGTTAAAAAAAAATTCATAAACAAACCGACTAAAATTCTAAAATTGCTACACATATAAAACTAATAATAAAGAAGTTGTTGGCAAACAAAAAATTTACTCACTCACGAAATGGATCACATGGTCTCACACCTTTGTGCTCACAGTCAACATGTTATTCAACATCACACTGAAAAACTACTCAACATATATAAACTCATCAAGAGTATGAAACTTACTTTCACTTTCGAGTAACCAACTAATTAACCCTTATATATGTCTGTTGAGGCGATGGGATCCAGGCGCCAAATATGTATGTATAGAGGATTTGACAGAGATTATATATTCGATCATCATCATATTCGATCCTAGACTGTGGAGTGACAGATTCGAGACACAGTGAAAAATACAATATGTGGATGTGGTGGAGAGGAAGAGACAGATGGAAAGTAAACGGTGAATCTATTATTAAAGTAATGGTGGGTGAGTTTGGGGAAGACGAAGACAGTAGGTGGGTTTTGGGCTTTTGTGTTTTGTCCATTTGCATCTAATATTTTACTAAATTATATATGTTTTTTCAATTTATATAATGCTTTTTTATTTCATATGTAAATGTATTATAATATTTTTTTAATACTATTAATAATGATTATGTTTTCTTATTTAATATTGTATATGCAGTATTATGTTACGTTTGTTTTACGTATTTTAGATGTATAAAATTATTATTTTATTAAAAAGAGAACGAAAGTGATAAATTGGTGACAATTTCCTTTGTATTGTGAAAGAGAGTGGAGTGGATTGGGGTGTGATGTAAACTAAGAAGCAAAGAGGCATCCATACCTGATAGTCTAAGCGTGTGACTAAGTAGTGTACCACACCACCCCATTAATTTTATATAAATATATTAATTACACACACACACCCATTGTAACACGGAAGCCTAATACCTTATTCAACACATTTTATTAAGATATTGCCCGCCTTATTCCGACAACCTACAATGTCCTTGCACTCAAGATTTCCAGCAACTCCTCAAGGTGATATCGAAAACCAGCTGGATGATATCATTACGGAAGAACACAATGGAGATGGTATGAACATGGGTCAGACCGGAGATGTTCAGATCCCGGTCAGAGAAATGTCTATTCAAGCCTCCGCAGAAGACATGTTCATTTGTCTTTTACTAATCCGACTACATTATATCTTTTTAATAGCAGTTATATACAACAACTCTGGAGTGAACCCATAGATAAAATAACAAGTGAACACATTCAAAACTCGACATTGGATAAAGCCTACGTTTTCACGAGAAAACCCGTGTTCAAATCCCTTGGCAGTTGGTTTTTAACCTTTATTTTGAATTCCGGTTACCTATGCTGCACTACGAGTGTCATCTCTTCATGAGTTGACTCTATGGTTAATTTATGTTATAGAGTTATGTTATTTTTAGATGAAACTACATTTGTATTGTTAATGTAAAAACATGTTTTAGAACCTGTAGCTAAAACTGTAGTAGTACTACATCAAATTGTATGTATTGAAATTACCACCTTAATTAGTTATAGCAATATCGCATAAGGTACCTTTTTTTAAGTGCACTACAGTAGCTAAAAGCGTCGTAAGTAAAACATATTTTTTTTATGAAAAGGGCCCTGGTTTAGGAACTCACTTGGGGCTCCTGAAAATGTTGATCCACCAACCCGACCCGAAAGTTTTAACATTTACTTGTGAGAAATACGATTAATGAAAAACGGTGAACCCATTGAAAAATAATTCCGGATGTGTTTGGTTATTTGCGAGTTATATGGAATTTGATACGATTGTTGGGGAGCATTACCTGGAGCTGGTTGATGAAGATCCGCATTGTTTTGTCGAAAATATGGGTCCTTTGGTGGTGTAGAACGATGCCATTGATATGGAACATGATACGATTGTTGGGGAGAGTCTCCAGAATATTGATCGTTTGGTTGTGTAGGCTGATGCTAATGACAATGAAACTGATACGATTGTGTGTCGAAAATCCGGGCAGCTGGAGGTCAAACATCTACTGAAGTTGAAGAAGACAGGTTACTTCATGTTAATATTATAGTATTAATATTCTTAATTATTAACGTTTTCGAATATATATATATATATATATATATATATATATATATATATATATATATATATATATATATATATATATATATATTGCCTACCATAAAATCCTACGTGTCGCTCTCACGTCGCTCCTCACCCCCTCTAAAACCACCAGATTGCTTGATTTGTAAATGGTGGCCTCTCATTGATTTAGCCCATTTTAACCCATTTACCTTATACGGGTCATAACGTCTCACCACCCCTTTATTTGTGTAACCCTAAAATCAATCTTTCCCATCATCATCATCATCATCATCATCATCATCATCATCTAATTCAACTCCCTCATACCTCACAAACACCTCAACCCCCCCCCCCCCCCCAAAAAAAATACATAAGTAACCCTAATTATTATTTGATTTTCTTCTTTGGTGGGTTGGTGACTTTTATTTTTGTATCCTGTTCTAAGTCGGATTTCTGATTATTGTATTTTCGATTTTCCCGTTGACGATAATCTAATTTAACTCACCGATGTTTGTTTAATGGATTCAATTTGGGTAATTTGTATTTGTATTTCAATTGCGTTATTTGTATGACTTTGTAAATTGTTGTAGTTTCAATCATGATTAGGGTTTTTAATAGTAGTTGTTTATTATGTTATCTATTAATTCTAGTTAGATTTACATTTATGTTAATTTTGAGTATTTGAAGTGGTGATTTGATAATATCATTCTCATGTTTTTAGTTCCCATAAATACACCCCTAAATTGATTCTTTTTCTTTTCTTTTTTGTTCATCTTTAATGCTTAAAAGGTTATATTATAGAAGGAAGTGGAACATTGTTGTCAAAGTAAACGTCAATAGATTTTGGTTACATTTAGTCTAACATTTTGCTAAGAGTACTTTATATCAAACTTATTTTGGTCATGAACAAAAATCTTTGATGGCGTCAATATCATGAACTTGTAATAACCTCAACCACATATAACTTTTCCATAGTACTTTTTTTTCATGATTTTACCCTATGTACATGATTTGATTTTTCACGTTATATATTATGTCACACCACATGTAATGTTCTTATTTATTTAAAAATGCTTAAATCTTTTAAAAATGAATAAACACACTATTAAAAAAAACTTTATCCTCTAATCATTACAACACAAAAAATAAAAACACATAATGAACTAAAACACAAATTACGAATTTCCCCTATGGCCACTTTCACGTGCCAGGTATGACTTCAGATCCGTCGTCTAATGACGGTTGTTGGTTATCTCCTCGGAGGTGGAATTAGGGTTTGGTAATTCAACTTCGTCTATCGCCACCATCGTATCAGGAAATAAAGTGTAGTTTTTCGTCTCATGAATAGGAAGTTCCCGATGAGCTTTTAGTGGTCGTGTAAGGTGACTAAAACGACAACTGTTCTTGCTATCACACCTTCAAAGCACCATTGTTAAAAGCTTCAGCGGGTTTTGGTCTTGCTTCAATCATCCAGATTTTCTTTTCTATCGTGAATGATGATGATGGTGGTGGTGTTGATGATGATTATGTTTGGTAGGGTTTTGAATATTCAATGAACCCTATATTAAGATCCATAAAAAAAAAGAAAATATTAACTACCACATAATTATCAAAATTAACATCAAAATCAAAATACCACATTATACTTTTGTGCTTTAATTTAAACATGTTTCATGCCATTATTTGATGGAGAAAACATGGTATAAGTATATACTATTGGACTTTTAAACCACTCAGGCCAACTAACAAGAAGTTTGCCATATCTATTACCTATCTACAAAAATGAAAAATTAAAAAGAGAGTCGAAAATAATATGTATTCTTTACCATCATTAGCAAAAGCCCATTCATTTCGAAATTTCTAAAGAACCCGCCATGCAGAGGAAAAATACCATGAATCAATTTCCGCTACTTAACAGTAACCGAAAGCGAATCTAGGCAAGTCAAGATGCCTGAGATTGTAATTAAGGTCAAGAACCGAGGTCAAGTAGAGCCATTTAAAGTCTAGACACAATCCAACACCCATCGAATCAAATGATCCATAGTCTCATTAGAACATAAAGGGCAGAGAACCGAATCAACACCTATACCCCTATCCACTAAACCGGTACACAAAGGAAGCTGATTATTTACGTTACGCCAACCCAAGATATTGTAGTTTAGTGGGCACCAATCTATTCCAACGGGTAACTAACCCTTAATCAGGTGAGGTCATAAAAAAGGTATTTTTTAGAACTAATGTTGAATTGTGTAAATAATTTTTCCTATTATAAAGTGTAAACTTATTTATTGAGTCATTCGTATTTTGATGGAGTAGTAAAGTGATTAAGGTGTGATATAAGAGGTCATGGGTAACATTTAACGATTAAAAACTAATTAAATAAATAAACCTATTCATTGAGTTGATAAATCTTAAAGGCACTAGATCAATATAGGATTGGTGAATTGAAAGTTTGAAAGTTAAAACTTTAGCAATTGTTAATTCTCCACATCTATTAAAAAGCCAACATAATTTAAAGGACAGTAGGGTCATTTGGAAAATAATTGCAAGGTGACAAATCTACTACCGTCATCACATGGCTAAATAATTCAAACATTAAGGATTTGTATATTTTGTATTTTATGGTTAAATCCAATATTTGCTATCAACTCTTAAAAGTCTTCATAAATTTAATTTTATAGTATGTTAAAACAGGTTTGATTGATCACTTAATATTTTTTATTTTTTAATCATAATTACTATATTAAAAATATGATTGCAAAAACTGATATTTAGATGATTATTAAACTGTTTTATGTTTTAGACTTTGCTAATTTGTTAATCTATAATATATATAAACGAAACTACAAAAATCCTACGTGTCGCGATATGGTCTTTCCATTTTTTTGGAGTCACCAGATTTGCTTGATTTTGTAAATGGAGGTTTCTCATGCATCTGAACCGAATTCACGGATATGAGTCTCATCAAACCCAGATATATCTTAAACAGGCTATAACATCGCATTAAATTAAAAATTAATCTCACCAAATATTTGATATAAAAATCTTATAAAGTAGGGATATGCTAAAAATTAATATCTGATTTATTTAAAAAAAGATATATATTTATAATTCAAAAAACATTTTTATAATTAAAAAAATAAACGGTTCTTGGGTCTCATCAAACCCATATAGCTTTTAAACCGGGTTATAACATCTCATTTATTTGTGAAATAATTTATCAACAAACCATAAGTATATTATTAACTTTCATACAATAAAAAAAATAAAAAATCAAAAAATCAATAAATGTTAGAAACAATTATAAAACAACCCCCACAATACGGGGGATAAAAACTAGTTTATATACATATATCTATATATAACATCTATGATATATATAAACGAAAACCCAAAAATCCTAGGTGTCACGATGTGGTCGCTCTCCCTTTTTTTGGAGTCACCAGATTTGTTTGAATTTAAACGAAGGCTTCTCATGCATTTGACCCAAATTCATGAGTATGAGTCTTATCAAACCCAAATATTTCTTAAACGGGTTATAACATCTCATTAATTAAAAACTAATCTCACCAAATATTTGATTTAAAAATCCTATAAAGTAGGGATATACCCAAAATTAATATCTGGTTTATTTAAAAAAAGCTATATATCTATAATATATATAAACAAAAATAATAAAATCCTACGTGTCGCGATGTGTTCGCTCCCCTTTTTTTTGGAGTCACCATATTTGCTTGATTTTTAAATGGAGTTTCTCATGCATTTGACCCGAATTCACGGGTTTGGGTCTCACCAAACCCAGATATTTTTTAAACGGGTTATAACTTCTCATGAAATAAAAAATTAATCTCACCAAATATTTGATATGAAAAACCTATAAATTAGGGATATACTAAAAAATAATATTTGATTTCCTTAAAAAATATATATTTTTATTTATAATTAAAAAACAATTTTATAGTAAAAAACATAAGCGGGTCATGGGTCTCACCAAACCCAAATAACTTTTAAATTGAATTATAACATCTAATTTATTTGTGAAACTCTTTTATCATCAAATACTTATTATATTATTGATTTCTGTACAATAAATAAAATTAAAATCAAAAAAATATATAATATTATAAACGAATAATGAAAAACAACCCTCGTAATATGGGAGATAAAAACTATTATATATATATATATATTATAAATAAACTAATTTTGAAGTTCAAGCTTTTTTCTTTGTGTTTCAGTTGGTCATGTGTATTAAAAATAACATAATAATCAAAGACAGCAGCTTTAAATCACTATTGACAATCGTAAATTTTACTTTCGTTGTTAATAACAATACTAGTCTGACCGAAAAGTAACTTTTTTTATCCCTAACAAACAACTGATTTATTTTATCCAAATAAAAATTTTGTAAATTATTTGAAACATAAATAAAAGTTGGGAGTACATGCATGGAGGTACTTTAGTATTTTCTTTTTCTTTTATTAAGAGTATGTTTGCACTTAACCAGTGACGGATCTAGGACTTTTTATGAATGGGGAAAAAATAATGGTCAAAATAAGTTGGCGTAAAACGGGTCGGGTCAATATCTTTTGTACTCATGAATTTGTTTAACGATATTTATTTACTTATTAAGTATTTACGATATGGGGGATGGATCTTGCGAGAAGTGCAAGAAGTGAAGATGGAACTTCATTAATCCTTAATTTCACTCCCTTTTTTATGATGTTACCTACATGTATCTAGGTTGGTTGTATTTATGTCTTAGCTACACGTATTCAAACCTACCTACACACATATACATGCGTACCTACACACATACAAACGTACCGAGCCACATTCAAACCCACATACTTATACACATACAAACACACATACACATATACAAAAATACGTACCTACACACGTACGTACGCACCTACACAATAAGAAAGATAGTGAAATTAGGGATTAATAGAGTTACACCTTTACATCTCGTACTTTCCGCTGTAAAAAAACTTCTGAAATAATCCAATTTATGATATGATATAATATAGTTAATATCTTTGATCAACTCTACATATATAGATAATGCTTATGAAATTTAAGAGTTATATAAATAAAAATGACGTATACATATATAATATCTAACAAAATTAGAAAACAAAAGGCAATTGTTATCTATCTATACTCTATAATATATATATATATAAACGAAAACCCAAAAACCCAGGTGTCGCGATGTGGTCGCTCCCCCTTTTTTGGAGTCACCAGATTTGCTTGATTTTTAAATGGAGGCTTCTCATGCATTTGACCCGAATTCACGAGTATGGGTCTTACCAAACCCATATATTCCTTAAATGGGTTATAGCATCTCATTAAATTAAAAACTAATCTCACAAAATTATTGATGTGAAAATCCTATAAAATAGGATATACTAAAAATTAGTTGATTTATTTAAAAAAGATATATAAAATTTATAATTAAAAAACCAATTTATAGTAAATAAAATAAACGGGTTTTGGGTTTCATCATACCCATATAGCTTTTAAACCGGGTTATAACATCTTATTTATTTGTGAAATAATTTATCATCAAACCATAAGTATATTATTAATTTTCATACAATAAAAAAATAAAAATTCAAAAAATAAATAAATATTAAAAACAAATAATATAAAACAACCCCCGTAATACAGGGGATACAAACTAGTAATATATATAAACGAAAACATAAAAATCTTACGTGTCACGATTTGGTCACTCCCCCTTTTTTGGAGTCACCAAATTTGCTTGATTTTTAAATGGAGGCCATGCATTTGACCCAAATTCATAGGTATGGGTCTTACCAAACCCAGACATTCCTTAAACGGGTTATAACATCTCATTAAATAAAAAAATTATTCTCATTAAATTATTGATGTAAAAATCTTATAAAATAGGATATACTAAAAATTAATATCTTATTTATTTTAAAAAAGATATATATATTATTTAAATTAAAAAACCAATTTTATAGTAAAAAAAAATAAATGGGTCTTGAGTCTCATCAAACCATATATATATTATTAACTTTCATAAATATTATTTATAATTAAAAAAACCAATTTTATAGTAAAGAAAAATAAACAGGACTTGGGTCTCATAAAACCATATAGCTTTTAAACCGGGTTATAACATCTCATTTATTTGTGAAACAATTTATCATCAAACCATAACTATATTATTAACTTTCATACAATAAAAAAAATATAAATTTAAAAAATAAATAAATATTAGAACAAACAATATAAAACAACCCCTGCAATACGGGGGATAAAAACTAGTTACTTATTATTAAAAAAACCAATTTTATAGTAAAAAAACGGGTCTTGGGTCTCATCAAATTCATATAGCTTTTAAACCGGGTTATAACATCTCATTATTAACTTTCATAGAATAAAAAAAATAAAAATTCAAAAAATAAATAAATATTATAAACAAATAAGATAAAACATCTACCGTAATACAGACGAAAACATAAAAATCCTACGTGTCGCGATGTGGTCGCTCCCCCTTTTTTTGGAGTCACCAGATTTGCTTGATTTTAAAATGGTTACTTCTCATTGATTTAACCCAATTTTGACCCGTTTAAGGTTTTAATTTCGCGGGTCGTGATTCTTACCAAACCCGGATACACTTAAATGGGTCATAACACCTCTTTAATCCTTTCTCCTTTCTTTGTTATCCCTGGTACCGAACCCTCACTCTCAGCCACCCCCTTCGAATACTACACCGTCTTCTTTCTTAATCGAAGCCTCCACCACCCATCACTCCAAAGTCACAAAGCCCTACACCTCAATTCCCGCCAAAACTAATACTCTCATCAATTTGGTGATGATCGAAACTGTGATACGGATCTGATGACACCAGATTGCTCGATTTTTGAATGGTGAACTCTCTAATTTCTACTCTCTCTCTCTCCCTCCGTCAAACCCTAAAACGTGGAGGAGGTTAAACTATTTATAATGCAATAAAGTCTTAGGCAGCGGCAGCGACTCCGTTTGCTGCTAAAATTAATATGTTCTTTATGTCAAAATTGATCTACAAAGGTTTTAGTTTTTTTTTTTTCAGTGTGTTGAAAGTGTATCTTTGTTGTAAAACTAATGGAGGTTAACGGTTGAATAATAGTTAATAAGAAGCTTACGGCTGATAAAAGCCCAATAATGACAGCTGCAGACTAGCCCGTGGGTTAGGTTTGCTGTTAAAAATTTATAACAAAAATGTATTATCTTTTGTGTTTATACATTATTTGATGTCTATCGTGTTACATGCATAGAGTTGATATCTTTACAAATTTAATTGCAGATCCGAAATAGGTGATAAGTTACGACTGCCCAGGTTCATTTGAGAATTATGTTTATATTGGTCGAACAGGAATGGCTGGGGCTAAAGGGACGACACACGTCTTTTTTGCGGTAGCAAAACAGATTTGCCAAAAAAAAGATGGGTACAAATTGTTATTGCTTATATTATTATTTATGTAACACTTGATTTGGATCTTTATTATACTTTTGATAATGTCTAAAGAACAATCCATATTATAAACATAATATCATAACATGTAGGTATGTAAATGAACCAAACAAACACAAACGTATAATCAAACACATTCATTTGCTCATGTTCGTTCATTAAGGAAATGGGTATGTTCGTGTTTGTTCGTTTAATACCTAAATGAATAGTTCGTGAACGTAAACGAACACAAATAAACAAGTCTTATACATCATATAGTTCTTACAAAAACACATCTAAATTAGTGATTTAAATTTACATGATTGATTTAAACGATTTCTTTTTATGTTGATATTTATATGAAGATAACTACTTTGGTATTTATTAATTTAAATAAAAAAGGACACCACATATGAACGTAAATAGACAAACTATTTTGAGTCAAACCTTTTTATTTCATTATTGAGTCCTTTACCCTTTTTGAGTGGGGTTGAATATTATGGGCTGGGATGTTGATAATCATGGAGTTGACAAGCTACTGTATTAGAATATTGCTTATTGATATGTCAAAGAGGGAGTCAAACTCGAATCACATAATAGTTAAAATTGGAGGCACCAAGTGCATTAGGAAAATTGAAGACCAAGTGAATATCATAATCATACGTGTACAGGATTTAAAAGGCGCTGTGTAATGGAACAAAAAAATGGTGTTCGATCTGTGCATGATAGACAT
Organism: Bidens hawaiensis; assembly: GCF_021521415.1. Taxonomy (NCBI): domain Eukaryota; kingdom Viridiplantae; phylum Streptophyta; class Magnoliopsida; order Asterales; family Asteraceae; genus Bidens; species Bidens hawaiensis. The sequence continues at coordinate 428,920 of NW_027492773.1, forward strand.
GGATGGATGTTTGCATTATGGATAAGACTAGTATGACAAGTGTTAAGGATAGCAAACAAAAGCCAACTGAGGATCGAACATCATAACATCAGGTGCATTCCAAGTGGATCCAAAACAATTTTGATGATTAGCAAGACCGTTTTTTATGTTTTTGATTGGTACATTGTTGGCAGGAAATATTAAAGTAAAAGATAATTGTTGGCTCCTGTAATGAACAGTGAAAAGTACTACATTGTTGGTTACAAGGCTATGGTCGAATCACAAATAAGCTCTAAAGGTTTTTTTTAGTTACATTTAAAGCATCTTTTGTGAATTAAAATGGCAATCTTTTTCGAATTATAATGGCACTGATTAGGCATGTAAAAGAAGCAAACGAACATGAATTATGTACGATAGGTACGCGAGACGTTTAAAGGCAAAAAAACAAAGGCAAAGGTACTAAATGCTCAAAAAAGGCTCAGCCAAAACCTAAAACACTAAAAAAACGCTCAAAAACGGTTTCGTGAAAAAAAAGTGAAAAATTGATCGATTAACCATCCAAGACTGTTTTTTTCGGTGAACCAATGATTAATTGGATATGTGTTGACGATTCCAAGATGTTTGGATGTGATTTCATGGATCGATTTCGTGAAAACATGGATTCGCGTACCTATTGTACGTTAAGGTATTATATATATAATCTTAGGGTTAGTATCATTTGAGAACTCCAAAAAAGTTAAGAACTTCTAGGAACTCATAAGAAACAAACATTTTTTAAATTTTTTTTCATGTATTAACATTGTTTAAGACTAGTTTTACCATATTTTAGATATAAATTTGTTATTACATATATAAATCATAAGTTTACGTATGTGTAAAATTTATGTAATAGCAAATTTACATATATGCAGGAAAAAGTTTAGATATGTGTAAAAACTAATTTTCATAATTGTAATCGTAATTATAGATATAAAAAGTGATAAAACTACACTCAAATAAGACTAACATACAAAAAAAATTATTAAAAACGTTAATTTTCAAGGGTTCGTTCAAGTTCTTAAATAATTTAAGAGTTCTGTAATGATACTAATCATATATATATATATATATATATATATATATATTAAAAAGGAACAAAAAATTGTGTTTTTATAATCTTTAATACAAGATAAAATTCAAGACGAGCTCAACCCGAATACAAACTGAAGCGAGTGATTTGCCGATAGATGAGCCCAAGTGTCTTAGACTTTCACTCGATTTGCATTGTGGTTGGGATGGAATATTGGGTGAAAGGTGAAAATACAACCCCCGATGTGGTGTGTATTTGTACCAACAACTAACACCATCACAATGAGACGTCATGCAAGAACAATTGACTCAATTATGTGCCAGGGTCGATGAAATTAAAGTGAAGAACAAAGCTAGGTTTGTTTGTTAAGATGTTAACGGACCGCTTTAAATGTATTTTGATATTATGATTAATTAGAATCCATGCAATAACTCCCGCTCTAGGAGAAACGTACGTTTTACAAGTCCTATACAGAGTGAGAGGTCCAATGATATTTTAAAAGGTACGCACTGTTAATGGTCAGATATGACTTACTTTTTATAGATACATGATATATCCTTGGATTACTAGATGATGACATGAAATACATTGAGACAATGAAGTGCAAGCCTTGCAAGTAATGGTGATTACTTACGTCATTGTTTGCTACAATGTTGTCTACAAAAATACTATATATACATTATTCATAATCATAATACACAAAGATCATATATATACACACAAACACACTAATATATAACTCATAACTCATTTACACAACTTCAGTGTGATTTATAGTCTCAATACATTCGTTTAAAAAATTTAAAAAACATTATACAACCAAAAAAACATAATTTAGCTATTAAGCTCATGTAACATTTAATTTTAATACAAAAATCCTTAAACTCTATTCATAGCACTGGTTGATCGACACATTAGAGTTTATGTTTAAGTTGAAACTTAAACACATTATAGTAAAAAACCCTACATATTTAAACTAAAATACAATTAAACTTAAAAAAATATCAACACCTCAAAATCATAAAAAATATAATTAAATTAATAAACAAAATAGATATTCAATATAATTTAAAAATAAATAAATAAACTCGCGTAATACGCAGGCTAAAAGCTAGTATATATATATAAAAACGAAACCTCTAAAATCTTACATGTCGCGTTCTGATCGCTCCCCACCCCTCTTGAGTCACCAGATTGCTTCATTCTTAAATGGTAATTTAACCCGATTTTAACCCATTTATACTTTACACGGGTCATAACATCTTAAATACGGGTACCTAGAAACCATCGTCACCTTTCATCACCTTCTGAAACTTTATCCAATTAATACAATTCCTTGCTGCTAATTAATGATTAAAAACTGGTTTCTAACCCTGTTATGTTTGTGTTAATAAGTATTGATGCTTTGATCTGTAATAATTTTCGTATGTAACTATATATGCTCGTGTTCTAATTTTACGTTTGTGATGTGAATCAATGTCTCTTCTTACCCACTCCCCCTAATATCTTCTTTATTAGCAGAATATCAAACACATTTGCATATTTGTTTTCTTTTTTTTTATTTTGATTGAAAACAAATTGATATCTTTGTTTTTTAAGCAAAAAACGGAGATCAATTGCTATTTTTTTTTAAGTTTAATTTGTGAGTGGTTTATGTGTACTTTAGTCTAAAAAATCATATTTTTTTCTTTCAATCGATCGTAATTAAACGAACTCGATAATTGTTGATTTTGAGTCTTTTTAATGAATAAAGCATGTGATTTTGTAGTTTATTTACATATGAATCATGCATGTAATCTTTATTATTTGAACATATAGCTAGAATGATGCCTTTAGATCAAGATTCTTATGTTTGGTTTTAACCAATTTTGGACGGTGGACTCGTGGAAGTATATGCAATTTGTTATCAAGGGTGATAAAATGGAGTGTGCTTGTGTTTGTTCGTTTAAGTTTAACTAAACAAACGATCGAACACGAACGAGGCTTTTTTGTTAAGTGTTCGTTAAGAAAATGAACAAGTCCGTGTTCGTTTATAAACGAATGGTTCACAAACGTATATAAATGGACATAACTGAGCTAAAGCCTATTAAAAGTAAATGTGAACAACAAAATTCCGTCTTTGACATCGGATATTGATGGAGAAATTTTATTTGCTGGTTCTTTTAGTTAATATTGTCTTAATTCTAGGAAAACATTTGCTTTTGATTATTCTTGGCTGATTTGTTTTATCTGCAGGTGCTATATGCCTTAAATTTAGTGTAGTTTGTTGCCTATGTTGTTAAATGGTTAAGTTCATTTTGGGCTGAAATGGATTACCAATTATAAATGCACATTACCAGACCCTTGAACCCATGATACCCACATGTCACTAGGGTTGGCAAAATGGACACTTGATGGGCTGTAACAAGTTTCATTCATTTAAATTCATAGTATAATGTGTTGTTTTTGTGTTAATTCTTTTAGTTTAATGTCCTTAAAGAGATGTTCATCTGTTTTAGGATTAAATGTTGAATTTCCAGATTGGGAACTTTGTGCTTTCATTGTATTTGACTTTTGATGGTCAAATTTCAGTTTATTTGATATCAAAATTGATGACCAATGGTTTGTTTTTCTATAGAAAAAGATGAACATATGGGTTAAATGGGTTGTGTTTGGGTCAACCGTATTTATGTATGTTCGGGTTAAGTTTGAAATCTTTGACATGCATAATGATATGGGTCAGGTTCAGATTACACACTTCAACTCGTCTACCCACCAACTTGGCATGATGGACACCCCTAGGACTAATAAATTTGAGTAATGCCATTTCTATTAGTTTAACATATATTTTTTTACAAGTGATGTTTGAAAGTATAATAATAAAAGGCATGATCTAGAAATAGAGAATATATAGTAAAGGAAACTAGTAGGGATGAGCAAAATCGGTACCCGGTACCAATTACCGATACCGAAATCAGTACTGATTTGTTACGTCGGTACCGAAGCGGTACCAAAGTTAAGTTTCGGGACCGGTATGGTACCGGTATTTCCCGATTTTTTACCCTTGGTACCGGTACCATCTCCGTACCGGTACCGAACCGAATATTTCGATACCGATACCAAGAATTTCCGATTTTCGCGATCGGTATTTTCGGTACCGGTACCGGTCAGTCCGGTACAGTACCATGTTCATCCCTAAAGGAAAGTGTAGTGCCCAATAACACGAAAGCTTTGGTTACCCTCAAAAGGGTTGATGTGTGTCATCAGCTCCAGAATGCAGAAGTTGCCTGCATTGTAACCGCTATCTTCAATAAATGCCAATTCAACCCTACTCCCTATCAATACACTTATAACTCATATCACTATAACCATAGAATAGGTGATATTATAATTCACTTTTAAGGGATCATTATACTCTTTGAAAAATGTTTTGAAATAGTCTAATGCCTACACTTTTATTCTTTTGTAATAGAATTTTGTCGATTTATGGTCCTTTAAGAAAAGAGAAAAGTATATTTATACAATTTAGAGTGAGAAACAATAAAAAGTACATTATACAATTTTCTTTTAGTTATAAATTTTTTAAGATATGGTTTTGGTAAAACCCATGATCCGTTTCTTTTTTTAATATAAAATTGTTTCTTAATTATAAATCATAACTTTTAAAAAAATATATATTACTAATTTTTAGTATATCCCTATTTTATAGGATTTTTATATCAAATATTTGGTGAGATTAATTTTTAATTTAATGAGATGTTATAACCCGTTTAAGGACTTTCTGGGCTTGGTAAGACCCATACCCATGAATTCGGGTCAAACGCATGAGAAGCCTTCATTTAAAAACTAAACAATCTGGTGATAGTAATAATAATAATAATAATAATAATAATAATAATAATAATAATAATAAATTAAAATTTCATTTTTGTCTATGATCGGAAAACCTTCCTTAATAAAATACAAAAAACAAGTAAAAATATCTTATGACGTGTAATCTCGTAACTCTTATTTAAAAAATTCAAAAAGCTGATACAAGCAACAACACATAAGTTGTTATGTTCATGTATACTAAGAAACACATCAAAGTTTATGTGGAAGTTCAAATATCAACACATAAAATTCTATGAAAATTCAAGTTATCAATGAATCAAAAATCATCAAAAATTAAGAATATTGACTATGAATAACGTGAAAATTATAAACGCACAAACAAAATCATTAAGATACAAAATCTGTAACTCAAAGTGTATGTTTAAGTTGAAGCCTAAACACATCATAACCAATAATTATATATTTACAATGATATGCATAAAAATATAAATAAACTTGCGTAACACGCGGGCTAAAAGCTAGTGTGTATATATCTCTATATATAATAAATGAAAACAGGTTCTGACACGTGTCACCACCACATGCATTTGGGACACGTGTCAGCCCCACATTCTATTTGATATTGTGTTCATCAGGCAAGCTATCCACGTCTGTTGTTTACAAAGCTTCATTTGGAAGTCTCAGTTCATAAAGAATGTGGATTTATCTAGGCCTCTTCTCTCTCTTTCTTCTAGCATATTCAAATTTCAAAATCATATTCATCATTCTCTCTCTTCACACTTCTCTTTGAATCTTGAATTCATTTTTATTAAAATCATCTTTCTCTCTCTTTCAATCTTCCATCTTCCTTCTTCACTCTCAACCACCACCCTGGTAAGAAGCTAATCAGTTCTACCACCAACTCTAGCAACCGATTTCTGGTTGATGATGGTGACGGTGGTAGATTTTCGGTCAAAATGGCGACATAAGGTTTGTTGTTTACGTTTTGGTTGTTGCTTTTGTTAAATCGAAGTTAGATTTAGATATTTAAGCACATATTTCTCCATTTTAGGGTCTCTTCTCTGTTGGAGCTAGGGTTTCGACGACTCGTGAGGAAGAATAGTACATCGGAAAACCGTCCTAACTGGCGACATCCTCCCGTTAACGGCTCTCGAGACAACCGAAGTTGCTAACCCCCACCTAATCGCCGACCACTACACAACCACCACCGTTAACGACTCTTTGCATTTCAGGTTCTAATTTCTTGACCATGCTATTTTTCTGTTACTGTCACTATTCTTCGTTTTGATTATTTCTTCCATTTCAGGTTCCAATTAAAACATTATGTTACTTCATGACAGATCTAAATCATCCTCATATCCATGAATCAGGTGAACTCACTTTCGTTTTTTTATTAGAGTTTGGCTTTGCATTTTTTTATGTTAATTTCTTAAATTGATATAAATGTAATTCATGGTTTTTTATGTGTAGTTGTTTACTATTCATGTCGGTTTATCTGTTTTACACTATTTGGCTTATTATTGTTCATGATTCTTTGTTGGTTTTCATAATCCAAATACTCATCCAGTGTCATTGGGTAACTTTTACTTTTAAATATTTTGTTGGTTTTCATAGTCCTAATACTCATTTCTTAAATGTGTTTATTTTCATAAATTTTAATATATATTTTTAATTGTTTTAGATGTTTTTTTTTAATTTATATTGTTGGGTGTTGCCTTTGATGGTTATTAAATACATTCTGAGTTTATGATATGAAAACAATTTAATCTTTGGCAAGATGTGGATCGTAGGGCGAAGTTAATTTTAAACAAAGCTGTTTGGTTTTGATATTCGACGATCAAAAACCGGCACTAACGGTTTGGTTCACGATTTGACCTAAAAAACCGTTCAAACCGGACCGTTAACACCTCTAATCTAAAGTATGTTTAAGAAAGCGGTTTTGAAATATTTTTTAAAAAAAGCTCCAACCTCCTAACCGAACAGCTTTGTTTTTCTAATTTTCTTTTAAAAACATAAGTCAGAGGTTCACCCAAGTATATTATTAAAACTTGGCCTGAAAATGTCGGGTAACTAATGGTTGCAATACGGGTCAGTTGTCTAGATTTGGTGACGGGCCTAACCAAATTATTTTTAGGAACATATTGGATTTACGAAGATCTTTTTTATACTAATACTTAAATTGTTTACTGTTGTTATATTTCTTTATAAGGTTATATTTAGAAGGTACTTTTACATTCTTTTCTCTCATTTTTCATTCTATATATTTTAATCTTTTTATTTTCAATAATGGTCTTGCTTTTATTCAATTCATCAAAAGTCTATAAGTAAATATAAAATGTATTGTTTATATAATAAACATAAAAAAATTATAGATGGAATTGTTTATGTTTATTAAATAATCCTTAAGTTGGGCAAAATTTGTATAGGAGTCTACACATGATCCTTAAGTTGGACAAAAATTTGTATAAGGGCCTACACATGATATGGTGATGGATGGTGAAATGGAACCATCATCTTCTAAAGTTGCTTCTATTCTTTAAAACTTTATTTATATTTTAAAAATTGTGTCTATTTTTACTGATTCCCTAATTATATTATATAAATTAATAAATAAAATATTCTCACACATTTTCATTTGATACTTACAGGGTACCACTATGCAAGCAAACATCCTTAGGAGATTGTTTCCTTAGTTTGAGGATGAGCATCTTCTGAATGAATCATGAATCGGTTAGTTTTATGACTTATCATAATATTTATTTTTTATATTTTTAATAATATCAGTTTAGTATCATTTTGTGGTTTTATTTTACTTGTAAGTAGGATTTGTTTTGCTTATGCTTAAAATTACATTTTTAACACTTTTTTAAGTCTCATGCCTCTATTATATAATAACTTATTGGTTACAGCTTTTTACACATTATAAAAAAAATTTAAAATCGATAACTGGCTTTTGACCTATATACCATTTTAATATTCGAAGCTAATTTTTTTATATTTCAATACTTTACATGAAAGTGTTATCAAAATCTCTACCAAGAGATTTCACACTTTCTTCATCTTTCAATATTACTTAAAATAACTTCTTTCACCTTACATATAAAGGAAAAATCAACAAAACTCTACTTTTACTTTTTATATTTTCGAAATTCGAGATGGTGGTCAACTATTAAGACAAATACATATTTTCACCAAAAAATTATGCAACACTCTTACCAAGACAGATTATGCATATGCATCACTCTTTGTATGATGCATATTTAAAATAAATGTAACACTTTTATGCTTTTTCTTGTAAAATCTCAATTACTAATTTATTTTCTATTTTAAACCACTCCATATCAATTGTCGCCTTTTAGTTTGTGGGTCAAACGTATCACTTTTAATAAGCGGGTTAACCTTATCATTTTAATCAAATGGGTCAAGCTCATCATTTTTAGCATACAAGTCAAATATAGCACTTTTAGTGAACGGGTCAAAATTATAATTTTAGTGAACGGTTTTTTTTAGTCTAATTTTCGTATCAGTTGGCCTTTTGTATTTTGGTTCTTTCGGGTTGATGCTATGACAATATTTAATGTCTAATTATCATGTTCTAATATTTATGATTGTGAATTTTCTACACTTTTAGGGTCTACATTATAGCAATAATAATATATTCTGGTTGGTTAAATGTCCGAGCTATGCAGGTTAGAGCAGAAAGGCGGCCCCCATGGCACCTCATGGCTCATAGCAGTTGTGGGGAGCTCTTTATGTAAGTTCTTTTCTAATATTACCCTTTGGTTTCTATATTTATCATCCTTTAAAGTACTTTAGCTTATCATGACTTTCGTTGACCTCAAAATAAATGCTTTCGTGTTTTTGACTGTGTTGGTTATCTTGAAAAAGGTCAAATCCCTCATCAGGTATTTTGACTTACCATTGACTTTTTGTTGACATCATAAATCTCTTTGCTGATTATTGCTTATTTTTTTTCCTTCTTACAGCATACATATCATTGGTCATCTCTAAAGTTCTTTTCAATATTGAGGATCGTTGATAGAAGGTACTTAAAAACATAAGTTAGACTTGTACAGTAAAAAAGATGACCCAGAAATTATACATTAACAATGAACCAATATGAGATTGAAGCATAAATACATACTCTATGTTATGGGGTTCATTGATTTTTGACTTTTGTGTAATTTGTCAACTGTTGCAGATCTATGAAAAGAATGCATGTTTGGTAATTCCCATCTCAAAAGATAAGCATGTAGATAAGCTCTACTAAACTATTACAGCTGGTCAAACATGTACAAACACAAGCTTCCTTCAACTTGTGTATCACATGACAAAACTGCTATATAATAACTAAAATGTTTCAACTTTTTTAAACTTTGTACAAATTTTGAAATCGATCAACAGCTTTTAACTTATATATCATTTCCATATTAAAAGTCAGGTTTTATATATTTCAAGACTTTGCATCAAAGTGGTATTAAAGTTTTTATCCAAGAGGTTTCATATTTTCTACATCTTTTCAATCTTACCTAAAATGACTTTTTTGATCTAATATATAAAGGACAAAAAATCTGTAAAATCTAACTTTTTACCTTTTTGTCTTTTCAAAATTTGAGTGTGTGGTCAACTATTGATACACCTACATATTTTCAAACTTTCTATCAAACAAATATGCAACACTCTTACCAAGACACATACTTCTTGTTTTGTTTGATACATACCTAAAATAATCTATTTAATAATACTATATTTTGTTTAGTGGATTAATATTTATTTTAAATGTTTGCCAAATTGTGAAACATACCTATTAGTAAGTTGGTTAATGAGAATTTATTTGAAGGTCTGTTATCACCCAATTCAAGATTAGGGTTTTTTTAGATTAGAGTTTTCAATGTTATATTTGATTTCCAAATTTAAATCACAAAGCTTCTAGACGAAGATAAAGGAAGGTTTGTAAAGTAGAGACGCGGATTTTTGTTTGGTGAACCTGATGTGTCACACAGCAAATAAAAACTATAAGTTATATACATCATACTATTAATATATTTAAAATATAATTTTTTCAACCCGTGTGTAACACGGGATATAAGCTAGTATATATATATATACATGATTAGGCTCATTTGAGAAGTGATTTTATATCGAGAAGTGCGAGAAGTCCATACAACCAATCAATTTTTTTCTTTTTATTTTATCTTTAAATTATGTATAAGGATATACTAGTTATCTATCTAAATCTTATATTTTGGTAACTAATAAATGCTAGATTTCAAATCATATTATTTGATTTTGTTTATAATTAAATTCAAGCTTTTATGAAGCAACATATTATCAATGGGCTTCAGGTGAATATATATATCTTTATACGAATTTTTAAAAACTGTTATCAAACTATCGATTATTGTGTGTTTCTTTTATATGTAGGTTTTTGGATTCGAATAGCGAGGGAATAAGACACTCTATTGTTTTCAATCAATTTCTCATATTTACAATATTATAGTAATAATTTAATATCTTAGTTTAATATATTAAGTTTTACTTAGTTTTTAGAGTTCACATTGATTACAAAATTCAGATCAACATGCCATATATGATTTTAATATAATTAACAGATCCCTCTTAACATAAAGTTACTAGAAAACAAATATTTAAGGTTCAAGATCTGGTAGAAAATGTTGAGGTACATATATAATCTACAAAAAGCAAGACAAGTGCAATACAAAAGCAAAACATATTTTAAGGGTACTTAAATAGGTAACGATAACCAAATTTCATACAAAAATGCTTCAATCTCTTTACATAAACCTCCACCAAAGCACTATTGCGTTCCAACAAATCCAAGCCTCTTTTGCATGTGAAGCCTTGAACGCCAATGTCTTTCATTCTTTATAGAAAAGAAAAAAAACAATAAATTAAAGAGTAAAACTAACTTTCTATTCTTCCAAACCAATCATCATACATATAAATATTGAAATTTGTCTTAGATTGTAACTTAATAACCTTCACATAAACAATCACTTGCATAGATTGATAAAACCTTACACATTCTTTTTTAGAAAAAACCTTACACAATTAATAAAAGAAAATCCTTCACAACAACAATATACATATTACACAGCAAATGAGTACTTAAATTGACTGATTAAAACTTACACATTCAATATACCTCCTTAAACAATATGTATTCCCTTCGCATTCTCACCAACATCCTACACAAAAGTTATATACCCTTCGCATTTCAACATATCCGCCTACTCAGTTTACAAACATTCATACACATCAACTAAAAGTCTCCTTACACAATATGCATACCATGCACATTATCACCAATACCCTACACAAAAATCATATACCCTTCACATTTCAATATACCATCCAACACAGTTTATAAACATTCATACACATCAACTAAAAGTCTCCTTACATAATATGCATACCCTACACATTATCACTAACACCCTACACATAAGTCAAGTACCCTTCACATTTCAGCATACAAGCCTACACAATTTACTAACATATCATACACATCAACTTAAGGCCTCCTTACACAAATATATATACCCTGCACATTACCACCAACAACCTACACAATAATCATATACCCTTCACATTTCAACATACCAGCATACACAGGCTACTAACATATCATACATAACAACTAAAAAACACCTTACACAATATCTATTCGCTACACATCATCATCAACATTCTACACATAAATCATTACTATTCACATTTCAACATACCAACCTACACTGTCTACTAACATAGCATACACATAAACTAAAGTCCCCTTACACAATATGCATATATCATACACAATCTACTAAAATGTCATACACATAAACTAAAAGTATCCAGAAAATAATACTCATATTAAGACCAAACTTATCGATTGAGATTGTGAAGGATTCCATCTGTGAGTACGACCTGACAATATAATTCAGAATTTTATTTTATATTAATTACAAAACTTAATAAAGGTATCACTAACTAGATAAGTTAAAATATTTATTGTATAATCAAGGGATTACTCCATAGAATAGTAACCAACTTTGAAAGCTGTTCCAATCAAGTCACTGATAAAAACTTTTGTCCCAATTAGGTCATTGAACTTTCATTTTTGTTTCAATCATAGATATTTTACCTGAATAGCAGGTAATCTAGGTTTTTTTTTAAAAAAAAACCCTCAAAAAATTCAAAAAAATTAATAAAAAAACCACAATTCAAAATATAAAACAAAAACAAAAAAGTAAAAAAAAAACTAAAACGTTTCGTCCGTTGTCCTCGTCCAACAAACAAAAAAAAAACGACCCGAAACTCGTTTTGACCTTTCCGACCTGGATCCAATTTAAAATATAATCAAATAGATCTCTAAACTACACCCTACAAAGGATTAAAATTTTGTTTAAGGCATAAACCAAATACACCGTTGGATACTAAATATTAATTACTAATCATACAATACAATAAGATGTAATTATACAACCTTTTAAATTCCTACAAATGCATTCTACATACAATATACCATCACCTACACACACTACGCTATGGATGTTATTGTTTACTGAAGCATCCAAAAAAAATTAATAGAACACAACTTGACCTTACTTGAAATTCATCATCTATATCTATGCGTAATATATGTAGATGTGTGGTGAACATTATGTTGCTACATCTTTACAATCAATTCAACAAATTGAAATCATATTCTTTTTTATCAAATACCCTAATTAAATAAAAACCCCAAACGTAGGCATTTAAGTTTAATATTATATATTATATGAAATTTGATTGAAACAAAATTCAAAAAATTAAACGGCATACCTTGATTGCATGATTATTTTTTAAGCTTCCATGACCTATGCTCCAATGAATCCCAAATAATGCTTAATCGGAACACCACACTAAAAACGAACGACTGATTCTTATTTATATCCTTTGTACCCAAATAATCATGTTAAGGCTGAGGATTTTGTGTATCAAGTTCTTCAAGCAAAGCGATTCTAGCTAGTGAGTCATGAGTTGATTAGGGCGCAAGTGGGGGGTTGGATTGATTATCATACAGGCGTTTCACAGATGTATGTAGGAACTAAAACACAAAAATACCCTTATGTTTTAGAATACATTAAAATTAGGGTGTCAATAATTACGATACTGCCACTTTTAATGTAAGCCTTAGATCAAAAATAATCAAAGGTTATAAATTACTTCTCGCTATAAAATCACTTCTCGCATGAACCATCCCCTATTATATATATATATATATATATATATATATATATATATATATATATATATTCCAGAGCGTTAGATTAAAAAAACGCGTTGTGGCAATTTTGTAAATAACCCAACAGTAGTTCACGATCAAAATTCGTCGATTACAAATCGACTCAGATCCAAATTCGAAACTCGTCACTTAAACTAATCCAATTTCTAAACTCTAATCACAGCTTAAAGTATGAAATCTCTAAAATCAAAAACCAAATCAAAATCGAACGTCGTTGAACATCAAGAAATCTTCAAAATTGATCAAAAAATGATGATTTAATCAATCGAATTGATGTGTAGAAGTACTTAGATTCATCAATCATATATATATATATATATATATATGGGAAGATTAACGTACAAATGAAATTATCGTGCTAAACGTGAGAATCAAGTAGAGTAATTATATATACAAGTAGAGTATTTATGTAATTACATCATAGAGTAATTATCATAGAGTAATTACATAATTACTCTACTTGTATATATAATTACTCTATTTGATTCTCACGTTTAGCACATTAATTTCATTTGTATTTGATCCAAACCATATATATATATATATATAGTTTTACGTTTTTTATTTGTGTTTTAACCTAAATCAAAATATATTTTTTTTCCTTTTAATACCTCTACCGGTTTACCTAAGTTAAATCTTTTAAGTGGCTTGACTTTTCTATGTAAGCTTTCGAACATTATCAACATCCCATCTATCACGTGCGAGGTCACATAAATTATCTTGGTTGTGGTTGTGTGTGTGCTATTGTTGCATGTTTTGTTTCAACTCAACTTTATTTTAGTTACAAACTTAGATGACCGACTTCATATAACTCATATACCGGACCAATAACTATCTTAAGAGAACGTGTCAGTCGCTATAGTGAATCCGTCATAGTCAATCTCTAACATATCCAAGCCCCGAGCGTTTATAACATATCCAAGCCCCGGGTCAACGCGCACGGGTTGTTTAAAATAGTAATAATAAGAAGAAAATGGAAATAATAATAATAATAATAAGGTGGTGGGGCCAGAGAAGAGAAACAGAAAGATGTAGTTAAGTTTAATTAGGGCTATCATATCATCGTATCGTTTGGGTGAGAGGTCCAGGATTCGATTCCTGGCAATGGTGGTATATTGTAAATAGTAGGAGGAAAGCATTAACATTCAATAAAAAAAAAAAAAAAATCATCGTATCGTTACTTGTTACTTGTTACTTGCCGCTTCTAAGCTTCTTCGGCTGACTTTACTTTTTATATATTTTCATCTTCAGGTAGGGTATCAATTTTAAATTTAAGGTTTTACATCTGAATGAATTATCTTTGGTTTCCTTAAATCTGTCTTTCTCGTATGTTTGTTTGTTCCTAGGATAGGATATGACAGAGCCTTCCAAAGTCATCCATGTTCGGAATGTTGGCCATGAGATCTCCGAGGTTCGTTTCATAAGAATATTAATAATAATAATAATAATAGTTATACTATTATTCTATCTCACTCACTAGACGATATTTATTTTGTAACATCAGTGTAACAATAATGATCCAGAAACTTTTTCTAGTGGGTTCAGTGTTCGGGTCGGTCGGTTTAAGGTTTATAACATAGTAAAAGTACTGCACAATAACAAAAACAAACATCTTTATTAGAAATAAAAAAACACTACTACTAATTACGAGTATCTAATAAAAACATCTAAACGATTACAATGAGGTGGCACGTAAATGAGCAACAAGCTGTGCCGCAACCCCCTTTTGTATAGCAAACCAAGTCCTACTAAAATCAAACTTTTTGGTTCTTAGGGGCCGATAAATTACTATGCACGACCTGTTGAACGCTGTTCAAGATGTCAACGGCCGTTGGGGCTAAGAAGCCAAATGAGGCGAAGGCAGAAAGGATAAACACGTATTTCTAATTCATTTTACAAATTTCGACGTAATCATTCATTCTAACTCTGGTTTTAACAAATTAACAAAAATGATTGAATCAAAACATGATATATATATAAATTTAAACAATACGGTGAACTCGTGAAGGACTGAAGCTGAATGGTTAAATGTCAAGGGGAGGCACTGGCATTGAGAATGAACCCCGGGTTCTCACATTAGGAAGGAGGGATGTTTACCACTAGACCAGGGTTCCACTTTGTGTATTGGTTCACTCACATTATATATATGGGTTCGTTCTCATATTTTATATAGGCGTTTTATATAAAATCCAAAACTCAATGGGTTCCCGTGAACCCAGTCTCGTATACGTAGATCCGCCCTTGCATTACATCAAAAGAGGCTATTATCGATACTGAAACAACTGCATATTTTTTCTGCAACTTTCTTTTTGTAATTTTTGTGATTCATAACATAAAACTTATTCATTTGAAGAATCTTGAATGCTGAGAAATGGGCTTTTATTATAATTCTTATCTTAAATGTTTCATTTTCAGCCTGATCTGCCTCAGCTATTCCAGCCTTTTGGAGTCATTAACAAACTAGTCATGCTTCGCGCAAAAAACCAGGTATTTCACTTTTTTTTTTCATACGCGTTTTGTTAATTTCTTACATTACTTTTACGTATGCCGCTGATGCTGCAGGCTCTCCTACAAATGCAAGATGTTCCTTCTGCTGTCAGTGCAATGCAATTTTATGCCAATGTGCAGCCAAGCATAAGGTATTATACTACGAGTAACAAAGGAAATTTATCATACATATTTTTTTGGGTGCTTTTGGTTTCCAATAACGTATATCATTTCAACCTTACAGGGGTAGAAATGTTTACGTTCAGTTTTCATCTCATCAAGAGCTAACTACAATGGAGCAAAATACTCAAGGACGGTGGATGAGGTTTGTATTATTTAACCGCTATTCTTTTAAATTTGCTGTTACAGAACACCGATGTTTACTCAAAAAACATTCAACTTTTTTGAGCGGATTTTTCTTTAATAAACTTTTACAAGTTAATATTGTCAGCATAGTTATCAAAAGCGAGGGAGGCGCTTGCCTAGGCGCAATTTCAGAGTGCAGCGAGGGTTTAGCGCCTGGTGTTAGTCAAGGCGAACATTTGAGAAAAAGATCTAATTTTTTATGATTTCTTTTGATTTATCAATACCTAATTGATAAGGCTTACCTAAAAAGCAGTCAAATTTAAGTAAATCAATAGCTGGTTACTTAAAAAAAGTATGATTTACTAATTTACTCTTTACGTCATCGATAATTCTTGATTTAATTATTTAATACATTCTAGTTTAGCTAGATTTATATAAATAAAAGGGTTTTTGTTTTGATGTTTTTAATTGTTAATTGTATTAATTTCAACTATATTTGGGGTGTAATATTATGTCTTATATTTTTCTTGGGGACCAATAACCGATATATCGGTGATATTAACTGCATAGCCACACGCGTGTGCGTTTATCATTCCTTTCATCTATAATTATTTGATTGTTTTTTTCTTTTGCTTTCAGTTGGATATTCACAGGTTGGTTCTCGTTGTCCCTTGTAAACAGGGAGTTATATTATCTGATATTTTTGTAATTACTTATTTCCTATGCTGCATAATCATATCTTAATAATATTTACTACGCATGCATTTGTGTTACGAGCTGATGCTTTTATGGGATGTGTTTGTTATAACTTATTGGAATGCAGATGAACAATGCGGCTGCAATCGCCGCTGCATTTGGAGGCGGATTGCCTCCCGGAATAAGCGGGACCAACGACAGATGCACGATTCTTGCATCTAATCTAAATCCCGATGTAACATCTTCCTCTTTTTCTTTCACATGCATTCACTTATTGTAAGTCAATAAGTTTCTATGTTTAAAGATATTCATGGTTGATAATGATTAGCGGATAGACGAGGACAAGCTGTTCAACTTGTTTTCTCTTTACGGGAACATTGTGAGAATCAAGCTTCTTCGAAACAAACCGGATCATGCTCTTGTTCAGATGGGCGATGGCTTTCAGGCTGAGTTAGCAGTGCACTTTTTGAAGGTATTTTTTTGTATTTTTTTTATTATTCTTTATTTTTTATAAAAGTAGATTACTTAGAATGTGTTTTTGGTATGTAGGGAGCTACACTATTTGGGAAGCGTTTGGAAGTTAATTATTCAAAGCATCCGAATATTACAATGGGCGCTGAAACACACGAGTATTTGAACTCCAACTTGAACCGATTCAACCGCAATGCTGCTAAAAACTACCGTTACTGCTGCTCACCAACCAAAATGATCCACCTGTCGAGCCTACCCCAGGACGTAACAGAAGAGGAGATTATATCCCATCTTGAAGAACACGGGAGCATCGTGAACACAAAAGTGTTTGAAATGAACGGGAAAAAGCAGGCTCTTGTTATGTTTGAGAACGAGGAGCAGGCGACTGAAGCACTTGTGTGCAAGCATGTCACCACACTTGCGGATTCTATTATTCGTATATCCTTTTCTCAGCTGCAGACTATTTGATGATGCTGCATGCTTTTGTCCTCGCAAACCACTCGTCGTTTGTTTTTCTTCTTTCTTTTAGTGTGTATGAATTTACTTGAGATTTTAGATCATGTTTGTACTAGTTTTTCTGATTGCTTGTATTATTTATTTTGTCGTGTTGTTTTTAATCGTTTTGCAGAATAAAAACTTAATATAGACAGCTTCTTGTTTAGGTTTAAAACATATTCATTTTTCTGTGTACAAAAATGACTTTTTCATAATCAATATTATTATTGATAGAGCTGGAGTTTGATTTAGGATTGTTTTAATATATTTTGTTGGTAGGATTTTGTCAGGGCCTATACGAGTCGAATAGAGATTGTGTGCAAGACAATGATATGAATATGAAATGTTAAATTTGAAGTCCAACCCTGTCTATATGCCTCATATTGGCATATGCAAGCCGACTGTATAGACCCTGACGGATAGTATGGTACGAGATACAAATAGTTCCATCACCAAAGAGCTAAACTATATGCCTTGTATACGCCCTATACATAGGGCGTACCTACTTTCTCCAGAGGGGGTTCATGGGAAACCCCCGAGTTTCGAAGATGTAGTGTAACGTTATATAGGAAAACTGGAGTGAACCCGAAAGTCGAAGTTGTCATCTTAAACACGCTATCTAATCATTATAAAAAACATATTTTTCGCGCGATTTTTACGTTTTAATTATAGTTGCAGGCAATTTGTTGCAGCTAGTAAGTTTTTTTTTGTTCATAAGGGCAATTAGGGAATATTTAAGGTCAAAGTAGTTGGATTATCAATTTTTCTCATTTTCAACTGTCAACAGCAGGTTATGAGTCTCAAAATTAAATAAAAAAACATGACAAGTTGCTTACTGCATAGCAAAGGGCATTTTGGGAAACCATAAATTACAAAAGTTGAGTATTAAGTCCAATAGCAGCTGCAACACAAGATTAAATTGCAAGTTCATGTCAAAGTTCAGATTCAATCAATAACTTTGAAGTCAAGCCTATTAGTTTTAAAGGGTCATGCTAAACGTACCCCTCTCCCTTGCTAACCTTACCCGACCGAACCGTCGAACCGACCCGATTCTTTTTATGTCCAACCCTATGAAATTGGAGTATCTAAAACCAGTGAACCCCCTGAAAAAATAAAAATTAAAAAATTCTACGCTACTGCCTATATGCATCGAACAGTTTTTCGTGGATGAAATATATGCCTCCTATAGGGTCTTTATCGACTCGTATAGTTCTTCGTGGATGAAGTATACGTCTTGTATATGACTCGTATAGGTCTATACGACTTAAAACATTTATTCGAGTCGTAAATTTAACGGTCAACAAGGTTTGACAAAAAGCTGAACCTATACGACTCGTATAGCTCAACAATAGTCGGATAGATGACACAGTGGAAGCGTTTACGAGATGGTGTACGTTTAAAATCTACTTATGAAGGGCATATGTTGAGTTTAGCCCATGAAGATCAAATTCAATGATGAAGCAAAATTCAAAGTCGAATGCTTGTGATGATGCTGATGGTGGTTTCAAAGATGATGGCTCTTAATCTTGTAGACGGGTATGTACGTATATATAAGAATTATATTGTTATACCTGTAGCATCTTTCGGTATCAAAAACAAGAAAACAAGCGGTATAAGTGTACACACGACTTGAATCCCGATCCCTAAACTAAGATTATCAAAAGAACCCGAAGAAATGTTCAAAACAGAAGCCAAAGTATCGCCAAAAAATGAACTCATTGCAGACCCAAAGTTGTTAACCGACATGTAGAGTGCAAACAGAGTCCCTTCTATTCCAGGCGGGCATAATTGTCCAGATAGGATCAAGAAAGGCATGAACCTGCAATCACAAATCAACCCATCACTCACTTTACTGTCGAACACATTGATTTTATTACAAGATATTATCATATATATACTTGAACTGGTTGACTACATCCGAGAGAGCGGACCCGAACAACACCATTACTTTGTCTGATATGCCATGCGAAACATTTATTCTAGAAACTAATATTAAGTCAAGAAGAGTCAGCTGTGCCAGAGTAATATGAGCAAACCTGCAAACATGTATCAGTTTAGAATCAGTTAGCAAGCTTTCTTTAACATACACTTATGATATATATATATATATATTTTAGAATTAATTACACAGATTGGCCCGGCCCATATTGCAACTTTAGTACTCAAATTTAAAAAATTACAACTTTAGACCAATTGTTTGCACGAATGTGACACCATTGGTCCATAAATGGATGGAGGTAAACTTTTCAATTAAACTTTAAAAATGACCAAAATACCCTTGGAATACTAAAAAGTAGTTTGGTTATTTCACACGCAATTAATGAAAAAAAAGTAACCTCCTTCCATTTCAGGTACTATGAAAGCGTTGCTTGATAAGCATCCCGTCTTGCCCCCGCCCGCCTTGCCTGATGCCTTACTCTTGGTGGCCCCTTTGGTTGTGGACGTTGAAAGTGTCCTAGGGTGTATTAAATCGTTTCCTAAAGGGACTTCATGTGGTAGAGATAGGCTTAGGGCCCAACATATTTTGGATGCCCTATGTGGGGAAGGATCCGCGATTGCCGTGAGGTTGCTTAAGGTTATCACTGAGGTGGTTAACTTGTGGTTAGGGGGGAGATGCCCTGTTTCTTTGGCGGAGTTTGTGGCCTCGGCACCTCTAACGCCACTGCTTAGCCCGACAATGGGGTTAGGCCTATTGCCGTTGGCGCGATTTGGAGAGACTTGTATCCAAAGTGGCTATGAGGAGTGCTGGGAAAGAGATGGAAAAATACCTTGGTGATTTTCAATTCGGGGTGAGGGTCCCGAGTGGAGCGGAGGCGGTGCTTCATAGTGCGAATAGATTTCTTAATATGTTCCACTCGGATGGGTCGTTGGCTTTGCTTACAGTAGATTTTTCTAATGCCTTCAACCTGGTGGATAGGACCACCCTCCTGCAGGAAGTTCGTGCCAGATGCCCATCTATTTCCCTATGGGTTAATTTTCTTTACGGGCAACCTGCAAGGCTATATGTAGGGAATTATTGTATCCAGTCAACTAAGTCAACTACTGGGGTTCAACAAGGCGATCCTTTAGGACCCCTTCTCTTTGCTTTAGCTTTACACCCCCTCATTCATCAAGTACGAGATGGTTGCAAGTTACTTTTCCATGCATGGTACTTAGATGATGGCACGATTATAGGAGACGCCATTGAAGTGGCTAAAGCCTTGGATATAATTAGATCTAAGGGGCCAAGTTTAGGGCTTGAGCTTAATATTAAAAAGACAGAAGTATACTGGCCGTCGTGCAATGGGGTAAAGGCAAAAGTAGGTTTATTTCCTATAGGGATTGGGAGACCGGAGTTAGGGGTAAAACTCCTTGGAGGTGATTGGGAGACCGGAGTTAGGGGTAAAACTCCTTGGAGGTGCGGTTAGCCGGGATGCTGGGTTTATCAATAATTTGGCCATTACCAGAGCTTCAAGAGCCGTGGAACTAATGAGATGTCTTACTCGTCTGCGTGACCCTCAATGTGAGCTTCTCTTGCTTCGCTCATGTATGGGGGTGGCTAAATTGTTGTTTGGACTCCGAACATGTCAGCCTATGTTTGTTAAGGAAGCTGTCTCTGTTTTTGACAAAGGGCTTCGAGCGGCGATTGAGGATATTGTGGTATGTGGGGGTCCGTTTTTTGGGGATTTTCAATGGAGACTAGCCTCTCTCCCTATCCATTTCAGTGGTTTAGGGTTATATTCAGCTGAGGATGTTTCCACCTATGTTTTTTTCGCCTCGAGAGCACGATCTTGGAAGTTACAGGACCACATTTTGCGTGATTGTGATGGGTGGGTTGGATTCCGATTTTGGGTGTGCGATGGATTATTTGCACAACTCTATTCCCGATTTTGATCTTGGCGGGTTCGCTAATAAGGACACCGTCCCCCCTAAAGCCCAAAATGCTTTGGCGAGTGCCCTTTATAGTAAAACCGTCCAAAGTTTGGGAGAAAAGTTTGACATGTCCTCTCGTCAAAGAGCGGTATTAGAATGTCTTCAGGCTCCTCATGCTCAAGACTTTTTGACTGTCAACCCAGTCGAAGGGTTAGGCCAGCACATGTCAGCAGTGGAGTACCGAGCCATTCTTAAATATCGTTTAATGATCCCACTGTTCCCAGTTGATGAGCCATGCCCGGTCTGTCGTAAGGTTGTGAACACGCGATTCATTGCAAAGAACTCCCTGGGTTCAAATATAGACATGATTTGGTCAGAGATGTCCTTTGTGATGTGTTAAAACGGGCGGGAATCTCGGCAAGAAAAGAGGCTCCTGTGAATTTCTTGTCGGATCCACGTGAAGGAAGGTCTACTCTCCGACCAGCGGACATTCTTGTGTTTGGATGGGCGGGGGGGAAGCATGCTTGTGTGGACCTTACTGGGGTGTCCCCTCTTGTCGGGCTTAGGGACACCGGGTTTGTTGCTAGGCATGCCGTGCTAAAGGCAGAAGCAGGAAAAATTGCTAAGCACGAGAAGGCGTGTGTGGAGAATCAACACGCCTTCATTCCTTTTGCTTTTGACACATTTGGGTCTCTTGCCCCCGATGCTGTTGCGTTTCTAAAAAGAGTTCAACGGGTCGTGCACAGTAACTCATCGACGCCGAAGAACGATAACTTTGTTTTCAGTAGGATCGGTTTTGCCATTCAAAAGGGGGTGGCGGCGCAGCTTGTTGCCCGCTTACCTGCCTCTTTATTGTAACTGGAACTATTTTTAATATAATTTAACTCATTTCAGGTACCAACGATGTTAGTCACGTTCGTGTAAACAGTTGGTCTAAAGTTGCAATTTTTGAATCAGAAGACTAAAGTTGCTACGGGGACTATCCGTGTTTAATATACACTTACATGAGAATCTTTCTTAATTTCATCTTCTTTAAGAAACAGTTGTAAGTGAATGCTCCAAACATGAGGCCTATCCACCCATTAACACGTTCGGCCCCCAAAAACGAAGCTTCAAGATTCAGAACTTCTGTCTGGTAGTAGAACATAACATTTGACAGATTTGGAACAGTCACCTGTGCTAAGAAAAACCAACCCATTGGTCTGGCTTTCCCAATAATCTCAGTCAGAAATAAGCAAATTATGGGCCCCTTTTAAACAAGGATGGGACCCACCAAATAATATGTTAAGAATTTGAAGCTGTAATTAACAATGATAGATATTACATATACAAGTATATTTGGCAAAACATTAAACTTCGCTAATCCGCGGGTCAACTGTTGCACATAGTGTTCTTAAATGCTTAAACCATCCTAGATCAGTTTACTAGATAAATATAAAAAAATTTAGCAATGGTGCAATGCATCTTTATAATCCTATTTAACACATTAGTTAAGTATAAAATTTGATAAAAGAAAAACAAATGTTGGCGGGTCTCCTAACCCGACCCATGTTGAACCGTATATAAAGTTATAAACGTTGACCACTTTGACCCATTACAGACCCGCCCATTCGGTTTTTGAGTTTTTAGAAAACCATTCGGTTTCCGTTTTATCGGTTTTACCATAGTTATAAACTTTTTTGTTAATTAATGATTAATTGGTTATTATACATTTGAGCTTAAAATATTTAGGTTACAGGATTTATTAAATTCTTATAAACTAAACATTCAAAATGAAAATCCGTAAATTTGGTTTTTCGATTTTTTATGCATGCAGAACCGAACCTAAATTCAGTTTTACAAAAACATAAAACCAAACCGTTGGTTAATGTTTAAATTCGGTTATTTTGGATCGGTTTTTTGGGCTACTTATTGGTTTTTCAGTTTCATGCGCAGCCCTAAACTATACATAAATTTTTTTCATAAGAAACTAAAGTAATAGAAAGTTTATCACGTTATACCTAAAAATAATCGGGCGTCGAATAGCATTAAACAACGTATAACCGGCCCGTTTAAAAGATTGGAACCAGTTTGACAGCAAAGATTCTTCTTTTTCAGTCTCCTGATATTTACCTAAAATATTATTCAATATTTTCTTGCCGCTTTTATGGCTTCTTTTTCTCATCAAAGTACCAGGCTTTGGAGGTGAAGCGGATTCGGTCGATAATCTAGCTTCATCCAAAATATCTATATCAGAGTCATTATAAGTAGAAAATTCAGGTAATTGTGAACCGCTTATAGATGAACTGTCCGCCACAAAACGACATGAAAATAGTTGTACAGCTGGCAAAACAGAAAACAGTAAAAATATGTTGTGCATTTGGAAGTTGTTTAGTGCATATGTTCCGAACAAACTCCCACAGATTCCACCTAGAGCCATTGTCATCCATGATATTGCTTGCAGATCGCCAGAAAATGTAGCCCTAAATGGAAGTAATTTTGAAAAATAAAAATAATTAGCTTGCAGATAACAAAACCTGTAAATGAACACAAACGACTGAACACGAACAAGTAACGAACGGGGTTTTCTTGTTTGTGTTCATTTGTTAAGAAAATGTGGTGTCCGTGTTTTTTTTATGTTAGTTCATTAATAGTATAAAGGAACAGGTCACGAACGTTAACGAATGAACATAACTAAGCATAGATGAACGGACATAACTAAGATAAAAAACCAATTAAAAGTAAATGTAAACAACAATGTGTTGGGCCTCAAAGTTGTTAAAACTAGACTAAATTGTAGCGGGCCTAAAAAAAATTAAATGAAAATATTAACGAATGCAAACGAACGAACTTAAACAAACGTAAACTAATGAACATAAATGAGCGTAAGCTCAGACCCATAAAAGAATGTACACAAATGAATTTAAATGAACGAATGTTCACAAACATAAATGAATGATCAAGACATGTGCTAATGTTTTGTTCTTTTAACTTAATGAACAAACAATTTTGTTCATGTTCGTTCCTTTATTAAATACGCAAACTTCCCGCCGAACGGTTCGTTGAACGTTGCCCATTCTACTCAAATTTACCTCACAAGTTATCCATCAATAAAATCTTTAAAGAAAATCTTGGAGAAAAGAGCATACTTTTCATGTCTAGCTGCCTCTGTAATCATTGCATCAATTACAACATCCGCCATTGCAGATCCCATATTTTGCAATAACAATAGTATCATAAGTTGATGTTTGGAATCCCTTACATATTTCCATGATCCAAGAATCAACCACGGAAAGAGGGAAAACAGCGTTGCAATGACTAAATAAGGAATTCTTTTTCTTCCATTGATTGAAATACAGTCTGATATTATTCTGCACATAAGATGTGCACAATATTTGGTTCAACTTAATAACTAACGTCAATAAATTCATAAATTAACAGTTAGAGTAATACCCAAATATTGGTTTTATGCTCCACGGAACAAATGATATGGATGTTACAAACTGAGAAGCAGAAGATGATAACTTTAATCTGTATTTTAGCTGGTAAGAAACTGCTGTCCATACAAAAGATCTAAGCCCCTAATCAGATAAATCACATAAAATGAGTTAGAAAAAAGATCAATGCCGAAACAATGGCAGATATAAAGAAATAGCTTAAAGTGAAAACGTTTAAACGACTCGAAATTCAAAAAAGTATTTTTTTAATGCATAAAACCTCCTAAATCATTTTAGTCTAGACTTGGAAACGAACTGAACGAACATGATTAAAGCATGTTCGTGTTCGCTCCTTCAGAAAATGAGTGTGTTTGTTTATGTTCGTTCATTAACAGTAAAAGAATTGTTCACGAACTTACATAGACGCACGAATATAACCGAGATAAAAACCAATTAAAAGTAAATGTAAACAACAATGTGTTGGGCCTAAAAAGTTATTAAAACTAGACTACATTGTAATTGGCATACAAAATTTAAAAGAATATAAGAACGAGTGTAGACGAACGAATGTAAACATATGAACTTAAACAAACATAAACGAATGAATATAAACGAATTTAAACAAATGAATGTGAACGAACGAACGAGACATGTATACCGCTACCGTACAGTATCAGTACGGTACCAGTATTTGGTAAAAAATGGCCATCCCTAAGATGAGTTATATAAAGATACAACTATGCAGTTAATGCGGAAAATATCAAATTCTGGTCAAGGACCGATATCTAAGATATCAGTTATCGCAGGGGATACCGGTAAATTTAATATCATGCAGAATTTATATATATAGTAATTTAACACTAACAATTCAGTATACTATCCTACCATTAACAAACTAACCTTTTGCAACTTACAAAACACTAACAATTGTAGCAAGCAGAAACATATTAAAACTTAAAACACTAACATTAAACACTAAAAATTGACAATTAATACTTACAAAAACTGATATCAGGAAAATCGGTGATATATCGGTCAATATAATATTGAAACCGATATTATAACTGATATTTTGCAGCGATATTTTACCAAGGGACCGATAAAAAGTTAACAACACATATTTCATGGACAGTAGAAACAAGCACTCAAATTGCAACAATTTCAAATAAAAAAATAATAATAATAAGATTAATATGATGTTCCTGATTTTGAATCGTAATAAGTCTAAAAACTAAAAACGTTGAATAAATAGGCAATAATAATAGCAAAATTGGGGATGTAATATTCATATTGAATAAAAGAAGTTAAATAAATAAATAAATAAACCTGAGAAAAGTAAATGAAGCAGATGAGCCAAAGAAACGAAGCACCGAATGTGATCCGAAGCTCTTTGATCCATCCTAACATCTTATTTTACATATAAAATACATCATCTGAAATGACAGAGAAGAAATACATACGTACGTACGTTTTTCGTTTCATTTCGGTTCCTTGTCCAACTGTTTCATTTCATTGGGTCAAATAATAAAACAAATATTTTTCTAACCCAAACAAAACGTTACATTTGATTTGATACTGTACAATAATGCATTAACATACGATACATATGAGAGACGCTCAAAGGCAAAAGTACTAAAATGCTCAACCAAACCGTAAAACGCTTAGCCAGAAAACTAAAACGCTCAAAAGCGGTTTTTGTGAAAAAGGTAAAAAATTGATCGATTAACCATCCAAAACTGTTTTTCGGTAAACCAATGATTAATTTGATATGTATTACGATTCCGAGATGTTGGGATGTGATTTCATGGATCGATTTCGTGAAAAAAAAGGATTCGCGTACCTATTGTATGTTAAGGTATTATTGTATTAGATTTTTCCCTATGTATATATAACCCAATAAAAAATTTACTTGTCTTGGTTTTTACTTTACCGTAAATTGCAGTTTGTATTTATGTGGTTTAAAAATAAAAGTAACTTCACTTGTCCTTCTCTCGTGAAATTTGAACTACTTGCGTCCATGTGGGTTTTGAGACGGTATCAGTTTGAGTCCCTCCATCTATTTTCATCAAAAAAATCCACTAAAAGCCATAGTGAATTGTAATCAAATGATTCCAACTAATTCATCGGATGGGTTCGAGTTGAACGAGGATACCTCTAGTAGTCTCCAATTTCTTGTGGATGTTGTCGCTTAACGTGAAGTTGAAGACACGACAACAATAAAATTAGAAAAATAATAATAAAAAGTGCCCCGTGATTGTGAGAAATCTCAAGAGGTCCTAATGAAAGAGTTCTTAATTAAACCAACTAGCCACGATATTACACTTTTATACACCATACGTGACTATACTCATTTGGGTTTGGAGAATGTGTTCGACCAGTTTGTGTGACCAATTTATTAAAGGTGAGCACCAATGCCTGATGATCATGCTCAAAGTGGTCGCGTCATATGATCACTAGTTTTGGCATGCGTTCTTTGGTGCTACACGTTCAAACAATGATATCAATGTTCTCAACAATCTTCATTATATACTAAAGAGATGCATGGAACCGCACCTAGGAGCCTATTTCATGTCAACGAGCGACAATACCAACGTGGCCAGTATCCTACCAATAGGATCTACCCTACTTAGTCTACATTTGAAAAATCATTCATGTATCCAATCGAGGCAAAGTAAAATAAGTTCAAGAAGGTGCAATAGTTGTCAAGAAAAATTGTCAAGCTAGCTTTCGGTGTTTTAAAAGCTAAATGGGGTATAGTTAGGCGACCAACACGTCTTATAAACAGGAGAGTATTAGGAACGTGATGTATTCTTGCACTATATTACACAATATGATCTTGATGACGGAAATGTGATATCGCCTCTCTATATAACGGATCCTGCGACCGATATAATTCTTGAGGATAAAAGATTGAATAGTTTTTTATGATTTAGGTTAAAAATAAGGTGATTCTCTCTCATTGGTTAATGGCAATTGGGTTGTGCTCCTGCTACCTGTTTTGGACAAAAATATGTTAAGGATCAAGTATCCAAATCTGTTAAGTGAGGTAATGTGCTAATTTGATAATGACAAGTGAGTAATCATAATATTGGTGAACACAGAGGTTTGATCACGAGGGAAAAAGCCCTTAATCAAGATAGTCTTACTTCGGTCAAAACTTATCAAGGCAATTTTTGGTAAAATAGCTTCGGTCAAGGATTAATGAGATAATCTTTGGTCGAATCACTTTAGTCAATGATCGACAAGGTAACCTTTGGTCGAGGAGTATGTGATTATCGTGATCTCCGGCACAAAAAACCCCCGGATGGTGAAAACTATCACCGTCGATTATATTAATAAGCTAAAGGTGGTTACAAGTGTTGGAGTTGTTGATCAACGATTACAATCGAGCTAAGTGTGTGTGAGATTACAGAGAATTTGTGAGCTATAATCTGCAATAGTAAACTAGTGAACTGTGTGTGTCCTAGGGTTGATCACAACTCAAATATTTATAAAGGAAAAATAAATTAACTAACTAACAATAAATCCTAAAAATCCGCAAGTCTTCCACTAACCACTCCCATTACTTTGACCACGTGCCATAGAAGTCCAGTAGCGAAATAAGTGGAAGAATAAGTCTAGGAGCCGTTAATGTTGATAAATATCAACATTCATATGAGAAACAACCGTTAACAGCACCAAATACCGAGGATCCATGATCCTGACATAGCTCTGGAACTCTTCAGAAGGATAATTGATCCAGACATGTCTTCAAGAATAACATATCCTCAGCACTCAGTTATTTGTGACTCAACAAGAAGTCCTATAAATCCGCCACTTCTCCCACTAAACGTGTTACAGCCATTTGACCACTTGTTTGACAAATCCAATAGCGAGATATTCGGTGGAATAAGTCTTGGAGCTATTATACTTATTAAATAACAACCTACACACAAGAAACAATTGTTAATAATACCAAGTACTGAGGACCACTGATCCTGATAGGATCTGTCTAAGGATAACTGATCCTAGAACATATGTCAGGATAACGTATCCACAGTGTCAAATTTCCGTGCCCTAACAATTGCCCCCAAAATGGCGGTTGTGATAAGATCACAGCTGTCATTTTGCCTTTGATTTCAAACTTCCTGCAAAAACATATGAGATTTGACAAGCTAGATATAATTATCATATATCTGTAGAGTTTCCCTGAGAACTTCCCTTCAAGCTAGATATCCAAAACCTCTTATTCTCCCTGCAAATCATGAACAGCTAGTAATACATGTTTAACCCGGGTGGATGGTCTATATTTTGAACGGTGAAGTCCGGGTTAAAACTTTTAGTTAAGTCCAGGTGACTTATGTTTAATAATAATTGAAAACTTTTGACTATTCGCTTGTTACTTGTTATTGTGAAAGTTTGTTTGATATAGCTTTAGCTTTATTGAAAGTTTTAAGAAATAATCTTAAATAAAAATTTTAGGATAGAATACCTTGTAAAAGTAATTTGAAGATTTCAAATCCTTAAACAAAAAGAAAATTTATAAGGATCACAGACAAATAAATGTAAAAAATGAAAAATAGAAACCATACTAATGGGTCTGATTAGACATGGGTTACCATAAGTAATGACCCTTCTGTGATCCTGGTAGAAGCAATTTAAGGATTTTGAATCCATAATTCTTGATCTTCATAATGAACTTAGAAACTCTGTTGCAAACAACTTATAATGTTAACTGGGATTAAACCCAACAAGCTGGGGACAAGCCCATAAAATAAACTGGGGACAAGCCCGTGTAATCTGGGGACAAACCCGTGTAATCTGGGGACAAACCCGTGTAATCTGGGGACAAGCCTGTGTAATCTGGGGACAAGCCCGTGCAACTGGTGTTAAACTGGCGACATGGCCCTTGAGAAGAGGTGAAAACCCCTTAAACCTTAGGATTAAACTGGCGACAAGGCCCTTGAGAAGAGGTGAAAACCCCTTAAAACTTAGGATTAAACTGGCGACAAGGCCCTTGAGAAGAGGTGAAAACCCCTTAAACCTTAGGAAATGGTACGTCTACCATATATCGTAGGATCCTCCATATAGCCGGAAACAACAAAATTGTCATCCACTAAACGTGTACTGGTCCCGCTGCCCCGGACTATACATCGGATATCGTGCGCAACTGGCGATCGTGAGAAAGGTGAAAACCTTTAAACCTTAGGGGATATGACCATCGGGGGTCATACCCAATCGTGGGCAAAGCCAATGGAAATAGTAAAGTACCTTATATGTAAAGGAGAGGTGGCCAACCTCTTAGACATTGAACTTCTCATTAGAATCTGCATTGTTACTTAAAAACTTGGAAAAGATAAACGTTAAAAATATATTATCCTTAGAATAACAAAAATATAAAATGATAAGTAATCAGATAGATATTACCGATTTTAGGATCCTTGATCCTTTAAGGATAATGTATCCTCTCAGGATATTGGATCCTAATTAGACAAAATATTTCTTTAGGTGGATAGCATTCCATGCTCTTGGTAGTCTATTGCCTTCCATTGTAAGCAAATGATATGCCCCCTTTCCTGCTTCCGACTCAATCTGATAAGGTCCTTCCCATTTGGGCACTAGCTTCCCATCAGCCGGATTTGTTGTGTTTTGGAAGGCTTTCCTTAACACCAAATCTCCTTCTTGAAATCTTCTGATTCTGATATTTTTGTTGTATGCCCCAGCTACCCTTTGTTGATAAGCTGCCATTCTGATCTTTGCTAGGTCTCTGAGTTCTTCTATAGTATCCAAGTCTTCAAGAAGGATATCCTCATTGGCTTGAGGATCACGGATGCTCGTTCTTGCCGTAGGAACCACCATTTCTGTGGGAATTACTGCTTCTGATCCAAACACCAATGAGAAGGGTGATACCTGTCTGCCCAAAGAACATAAGGAAGTTCTTCAGCCCATTTTCCCTTCTTGGATCCTAGCTTATTCTTCAGATTGTTGATGATGATCTTGTTGCTAGACTCTGATTGACCGAACCAGAGTGGAAGTAATCATTTTGATGCCCCAACTGTCACAAAAGTTAGTGGTTCTATTCCCGATAAACTGGGAACCATTGTCACAAACAATTTCAGCAGGAATACCAAATCTAGTTATAATATTTTGTTTAATAAAATATATCACTTCCCTTTCTCGGACTTGTACAAATGCTTCTGCCTCAATCCATTTGGAGAAGTAGTCAGTCATAGCAAGCATAAAGACTTTTCCACCGGGTGCTTTTGGTAACTTGCCTACAATATCCATACCCCATTTCATGAAAGGCCATGAGTAGGATATAGGATATAAAGGCTCCGCTGGCTGATGAAGGATGTTTGCATGTCTTTGACAAGCATCACATTTCCTTGAATACTCCACTGCATTCTTCTTCATTGTTGGCCAGAAGTATTCGGTTCTAAGTATTCTAGAAAATAATGCTCTTCCACCTGTGTGATTTCCGCAATCTCCTTCATGAAAATCCTTGAGTACTTCTTTGATCTCAGGATCCTCAATGCATCTTAAGTACGGACCTGCAAGAGATTTTCTATATAGCATATCATCTAATAAAATGTACTGTGATACCTTGAGTTTGAAGGATTTGGGATTCTCTGTTGTTGGAATTTCTCCTGTTTGTATGTATTTTTTGATCGGGAGGATCTAGGATCCTTGATTGTCCGAGGATAATGGATCCCAAAGTACAATCTGTTTATCACTTGTTATTTCTCCAACTTCTTGCTCTCCTATCGCCGGCAAGAGAATGTGGATTATTGGGATTTTCAAATCCTCAGGAATCTTCAGGGATGAGGCTAAGTTTGCCAAGGCGTCTGCCCCAACGTTTTCTTCCCTCGGTACCTGTGTAATACTAAACATTTCGAAGGATTTCGATAACTCCTTCACAAAATCTAAATATTTCATTAGTTTCTCACCTTTAACAACATACGATCCATTTAAGTGGTTAGTTATCAATAAAGAATCTACCTAAACTTTAAGATACCTGATCTTCATGCTTTTGGCTAATTGCAAACCTGCGATCAGAGCCTCATACTATGCTTCATTGTTTGTTGCTTGGAATTCACAAGATATGGATTGGGGTATTATGTCCCCCTGTGGCGATTTCAGTAGGATCCCTAATCCTGTTCCTCTTACGTTGGATGCTCCATCTGTGAAGAGTATCCAAGGATCCTTGGTCTTTTCCAGTTGTTGGACCTCCAAGTCAGCTTCTTTTTGTAGATCACTAGTGAAATCAGCCACAAAGTCCGCTAATGCTTGAGATTTGATTGCTATTCTTGGCTCATATTGGATATCAAATGCACTTAATTTCACAGCCCACTTGGCCATTCTACCTGATAACTCTGGTTTTCTAAGAACATTCTTCACAGGATAATTAGTTCTCAAAATAATATGGTGAGTTTCAAAATAATGTCTCAATTTAGTAGAAGCCATAACTAAAGCAAGAATTAATTTTTCAAGATGAGAGTACCTGGCTTCTGCATCTAACAAACTCTTACTTACATAATATACGGGGTGTTGTTCACCTTCATGATCCTTAACGAGAACAGCACTTACTGCATTACCTGAAACTGCTAGGTATAAATACAAGGATTCTCCATCCACAGGCTTCATTAAGGATGGTGCTGAGGATAAGTAATCCTTCAACGACTTGAGTGCTGCCTCATGCTTTTCTGTCCATTCAAACTTCTTATTCTTTCTAAGAATATCGTAGAAGTCTTTGCATTTCTCGGAGGATCTTGAGATGAATCGGTTGAGAGAAGCTATTCTTCCTGTAAGCCTTTGGACATCCTTTGTGTTTGCAGGAGATTTCAAATTGAGGATGGATTCAATCTGCTCGGGGCTTGCTTCAATTCCTCTCTTAGTCACCATATATCCCAGAAATTTTCCAGCCTTAACACCAAAGTGGCATTTTGACGGATTCAATTTCATGTTATATTGGTCGAGGATATTGAATGCTTCCTCGAGGTCTCTAAGGTGATCCTCAACTCTCTTTGATTTCACCACCATATCATCTATGTAGACCTCCATAGTCTTACCCAACTGATCCTTGAACATCATGTTGACTAATCTTTGGTATGTTGCCCCTGCATTTCTTAGTCCAAACGGCATAGTAGTATAACAGTATATGCTGGTAGGAGTCATGAATGCTGTATCCTCTTGATCAGATGGTTCCATCTGAATTTGTTGAAATCCAGAGGAAGCATCCATAAAGGTAAGCATTTCATGTCCTGCCGTTGCATCCACCATGGAATCTATATGTGGTAATGGGAAAGGATCCTTGGGGCATGCCTTGTTTAAATCAGTAAAATCGACACACCCCCTCCACTTTCCATTCTTTTTTGAAACAACGACCACATTAGCTAGCCATCGAGGATACTGAACCTCTCTGATCATACCGGCCTTAAGAAGTTTTTCAACTTCTTCTTGTATGATCTTGTTCCTCTCAGGAGCGAATTTCCTTCGCTTATGATGGACGGGTTTAACAAATAAATCAAGGCCGAGTTTATGAGTGATTACCTCTTTTGAAATACCTGTCATGTCTGTTGGTGCATAATGTCAGTAGTTCAGTATCTCGTGTTTTGTATGTGTCTGTAATCGTGTTAGATTGTTTGTTTTGGTTTTGGATATTGTGTTACACAAGTTCGCCTGGGATGTAGGCGAACTACGTGGCAAGCGAAGTTATGACAACTTCGCCCAGTCTGTTAGGCGAAGTTGTCGAGGCTTATATATTCCTCACTTCGGCTTGGCTTAAAAAAAAGTTTTATGAGAACGTGTATTGTGATAATTGAGATCACGTGTTGAAGTGTTGCAATACAAACGTGTTTATTAGTATTGTAACGTGTGTTTGTGTATCGTCTCAACATATTATATATCTTACGCTCGTATCGTATTACGTGGGGATTCCGTACCCTCGTGTTACGAGATACTCCTGTGTAGATCCGGCTGGGAACCTACAATTGGTATCAGAGCTTTTGCTCGTGATTGTGTGGTTCGGGATTATCACACGGGTGTTAAGATCGTTCCGTTCGACTATTCGCGAAACGAGTTTACGTTGAAATACCTAGTTTTTGTGTCTTGCCCATCTCCCACCATCAAATATAACCCAATACACCTTCGCATACATCGTAATACGTCCAATTAAAACCTGCAAAAACTTGTGTTCATCAGGCGAAGTTGCCGTCATCGTTCGTAGGGGGTTTAAGCGAACTTATAAGGTTTAAGCGAAGTTGAGTAAGAAGCGAAGTTAGGAGGAAGCGAAGTTAGGAGTTCAAGCGAAGTTATCATCACAGCGAAGTTAACAAGCGAAGTTGTCATAACTTCGCTGTCTGGTCACTGTTTAAAAAAAAAATTAAATACTTTCTTTGTATTTCTAGTCGTGTTTCTTTCAACTATGACTTCAATAAACATTACAGAACTGGTAAAAATGGAGGTTGAAGCCGGTTCAGCAACTAAAGCTCAAAAAATGCTTAAGGGTACCGATTTCGTTGCATGGAAAGATCGGTTTGAACAGTATGTGAAGTATCAAGATGCTAAGATGTGGGTTTTCATTCAAGACGGATACATTCCACCAACATCCTTGTTTGAAGGTCGTGAACAGATTAAGAAGTACAATAAGATGGAAGAGGAGGAAAAGAAAATGTATGAGGCAGAAAGTAAAGCTCATGCAGCAATAACAATGGCTCTTTCACAAGAGATTCTTCATACCTTCAAGAAGTACAAAACTGCTAGAGAGCTATGGGAAGCACTAGAAAATAGATATGAAGGAAATGTGGGGATACGTGCTTCCAAGACAAAGCTACTAAAAACCCAATTCTCTGTATTCAAGTATTTGAAAAATGAATCACTTGACGATATCATCACAAGATATTATCACTTGATGACCGAACTTAGTAATTACTCCATTGAATACAAGGAAGAAGAGATAGTAGAGAAACTTCTTGATGCTCTTCCACCGAAATGGGAAATATACACGGTTTTGATGAGAGAGGATAAAGACTTTGCCAATATTGATTTGGAAACAGCAGTCAATAAGTTACGAAATTTTGAACTTAACATGGTTCGGAAGGAGACACCAACTGATCAGGTTCAGGATCCGGGAATGTATGGTGTGAAAGTCACTCCAAGTTCAAGTTCAAAATCAGAATCCTCTGCCTACTACTCAAAGGGAGAATCAAACTCAAACTCAACTCGAGATGGTCATGTGATTCTCAATATGGATGGCGACGTATGTTTCGTAGCTGGAGGTAGTAATCCTTCAAAACCTCAAGCCACAACTGGAAATTTCTCGTCAAATGTTCCGAGCTACAACTACTCACAGATGCCCATGAGTGTTAAATCAGCTGAACAACAGTTTGCTCTCTATGCATCCTTCATTGCATCTTATGAGAACTACATCAAAGGTAAAATAGTCGACCCTGCAACATTGGATGAAGACTATGATCAGATCGATGCTGATGATTTGGAAGAGATGGACCTGCAGTGGCAGATGGCTATGATAGTAAGAAGGGTAAAGAGATTCATGAAGAAAACGGGTAGAAAGTTCGTTGGAGAAAGACCAGGGTTTGATAAATCAGAGGTTCGATGTTACAACTGTCAACAAAATGGTCACTTTGCTAAGGAATGTACAAATGAGAGAGTCGAACGAAGTCAGAACAGACCTGCACAACAGAATGGGGGTGGTAGTGAGAATAGGACTATGGTATCTAGACAGAATGGTGGATACAACTGGAATATACACGTTGAGAAGTGTTCGAACAGGCTAATTTGGTAAACATCGAAACTGGAGGAAGTGAGAGGGAGACGGGAGAAAATCAAGCATATATGGCAAAAGTGAACGATCAGCTCTCTGAGGTAAGTTCTGAACTTCATTGTTTGCAATGTGAAAATTTGTCTGAGCAATTGAAAACAATAACTGATCAGTTTGTTAGTTTGGACGCACATTTTAAAACGTTAAAAGAAGATCATAACTACACTAAAACTAGAGAAAACAGTTACTCGGTAAAAATAAAAGCTAGTGAAAAAGATATCAAAAGTCTTAAAGCCAGTCTAGCTGAAAAAATACAAGTAATTGATCTTAGTTATAAAGTGCTAGAAGAAAAAACCAAACTAATTGCTGAAAAAGATAAACAGATAGCTGATTACTAGGTAAAAGTGGTGGAACTAAACAGAAAAATTGAACAATTTAGAAATTCTTCAGCAATGCTAGATCACATCATAAGTGTTCAACGTTCCCCAGTTAACAAAGGGGGAATTGGATTTTCTGAAGTTCCACCACCGTATAACAATAACTATACTTATAATCCTAGTAATCAGCAATATGCGAATGTTGAGATTAGTCAGACAGTTCCAGTCAAAATTTCGACTAAAGAACCTGAAGTTAATAAGAGCGAAACGAGTAAGTCAAGTTCTAATGTTGAGATTTCTGTCCCTAGCTCCGTCTCATCAAATTCGGACAAGTCATCCGAATCGGGTGAGATAAAAGAAGAGGTAGTGTTACTAAAACGTGGGGAAGAATATAAGCCTGATGAAAAGAATTCTTCCCTAAACCCGTTCGTCCCACCATATGTTAGACAAACGGGTAGTAATGCAACCTCCACATCTGCAACAACTGTTGAGACGAAAGTTGAAAACAGAAGTTGTTTCGGATGCAATCAAGTAGGACACCTTATTGCTAATTGTCCTCTAAACCAGAGAACATTTAGAGGTATGAGGCCTCCGAAAACTGAGAATAAAACGAAGGCGAACACACCAAATTTAAGACATTGGACTAATCCAAGATTACTAAGAAATCGTTCTTATTTTTCCCAGTTAACTACCAAACCAACAATTATAATTCAGTCAATTCACTAAGGTTTGGAAGGCCTCATAGCCAGTCCTCTAGAAGGTTTCCTTTCAGAACTTACAGAAACCATCCTCAAACTGATTTTGGGCAACCAAAGTACTGGATGCCGGTCAACAGATTTAATCGACCCAAGACCAGTAGGTCTTGGGTCCCCAGATTTTAATCTATTTCTTTAATTGTGCAGGAACAGTCAAACAGAGCTGTAAACAATCTGTGGGTTGTTGATAGTGGCTGTTCCCGGCACATGACTGGTAACAAGAATTTGTTACGTGACTGGAAATATGTTCAAGGAGGAAGGGTTAATTTCGCTGGAGAGAGTGGAGGTAGAATCAGTGGTATTGGAATTGTGACAAATGGTAGAATGAAGTTAGAGAAGGTGAATTTTGTAGAAGAGTTGAAGCATAATTTGTTGAGTGTATCTCAGATTTGTGACAAAGAATACACGGTGCATTTTACTAAAAATGAGGCAATTGTTCTTTATCCTGGTTTCAAGATACCAGAGGCCTAGGTGGTGATGAGAGCTCCAAGAGAAAAGAACACGTATGTGATGGATATGAGGTCAACTGAGATGACAACAGAAGAGTCATGTCTTCTGTCAAAGGCAACTGAGTCCGTGTCAGAGTTATGGCATCGAAGAATGGGGCATATGCATCTTCGCAAAATGAATTACATTGTCAAGAATGGGCTGGTGCTTGGTGTTCCCTTGAAGAATTTTAACTTTGAAGATCAATGCTTGTCGTGCAAGAAGGGAAAGCAACACAAGAAACCTCACCACTCCAAGAAGGTTAACTCAATTGTCAATACTCTAGACCTACTTCACATGGATCTCTTTGGTCCTGTGAATGTAAAGAGTCTAGGTGGAACATCATACTGCTTGGTTGTAACCGATGATTACTCTCGATACTCTTGGGTATACTTTCTAAAGGCAAAAGATGAGTCAGTTCAGTTGGTAATTAACTTGATTACCAAGGTTGAAAATATTGTTGGGAGAAAGGTTAAGTACATCAGGAGTGATAATGGTACAGAATTCAAGAACTACCAGATGGAGATGTTCCGCTTACAGAAAGGGATAGAACATCAGTACAGCATTCCGTATACTCCGCAACAAAATGGGGTAGCTGAGAGGAAGAATAGAACGCTAATCGAAGGAGCCAGAACCATGCTGGCGGATGCTAAACTTCCCGTGGTGTTCTGGGCTGAAGCTGTTGCCACAGCCTGTTATATCCTTAATCGTGTTTTAACTGTTAAAAGATTAAATAAAACTTGTTATGAACTTATGCATGGTAGAAAGCCAAACTTGAATGGTCGGCGGATGCTAAACTTCCCGTGGTGTTCTGGGCTGAAGCTGTTGCCACAGCCTGTTATATCCTTAATCGTGTTTTAACTGTTAAAAGATTAAATAAAACTTGTAATGAACTTATGCATGGTAGAAAGCCAAACTTGAATGGTCTCGAACCCTTCGGGTCCCCATGTTCGATACTAAAGACAAACTCAAAATTTGGTGAGAAAGCCGACGAAGGTATTTTAGTCGGATATGTTGTTGGGACACCCAACAGAAGAGTCTTTAATTTATCGAACAGCAAGGTTGAGGTGGTATGTAACACTGACATTACGAGTTACAAATCACCAAAGCCTAGCATGGGACCCGCTGAAGCTTTCGACTATGATAAACTGTTCAAATCTTTTAATATGCCTTACCTGGATTTTGCAGAAGTTGATGAGAAAATTGCTTCACAGATTCTGTATGACGAGAAGGAAAATATTGTGCAACGTCCGCGATATGATGAAAGTCAACCTTCCTCGTCAAGTGCAGTTGATACTCCTGCTGCCTCTACTGAAGAAGAATTCTACAATCCATTTCACTCTCAACATCAATCACCCATTGATGAACTCTCTTCGAATTTAGAAAACAATCTGGAAGTCGGTCCGGTTCAGACTACTGGAATTCACAAAAATCACCCTTTGGAGAACGTGATAGGTAATCTGTCTGACGGTGCTCAAACAAGAAGGAGTTTGGATGAACACACATGTGTTTACGCAAGCATTAAAGACACGGGTATCATAAATGAATGCTTGTACACCTGCTTCATCAGCCAGATTGAACCGAATAATTATCAAATGGCTCTAAAGGATAGCTCATGGGTCGAAGCCATGCAAGAAGAGTTAGCACAGTTAGAGAAGATGGAAGTATGGAAATTAGTTGAAAAACCAAAGAATGTAAATGCTATTGGTACAAAGTGGGTTTTTAAATGTAAGAGAAATGAGAAAGGGATAATCATACGGAACAAGGCAAGGCTGGTAGTAAAAGGGTTCAATCAGCAAGAAGGAATCGACTACAACGAAGTGTTTGCTTCTGTGGCAAGATTGGAGGCGATTCGACTATTTTTGGCATTTGCTGCACACAAAGAGATGAAAGTGTTCCAGTTAGATGTGAAAAGTGCCTTTCTTAATGGTAAAGTCGATGAGGTGGTGTATGTTGAACAACCTCCAGGATTTCCTGAACCTGATTTTCCTGATCATGTGTACAAACTGAGTAAAGCTTTATATGGGCTACATCAGGCACCTCGTGCCTGGTACGCAACCTTGTCCGATTACTTGATTGAGAATGGGTTCGAAAGAGAAAAGATCGACAGCACGCTGTTTGTCAAGAGAAAAGGGGGAGATTTTCTACTAGTGCAAGTCTATGTGGACGGCATCATTTTTGCTGCATCAAAAGTCGCCATGTGTCAGGAATTTGAAGCAGTCATGAAAAAGAGGTTTGAAATGAGCGCCATGGGCGAATTAACTTTCTTTTTGGGATTGCAGGTAGATCAGAAGAAAGATGGGATGTTTATTCATCAAACAAAATATGTCCATGATGTGCTCAAGCGCTTCAAGATGGAAGATAGCACCCCATTTGATACTCCAGTTTGCGTCAACCACAAAATGGGTGCTGATTCGGACAGTGATGAAGACGTGGATCCCACCCAATATCGAGCAATCATAGGTTCTTTAATGTATTTAACTGCATCTAGACCTGATATTATGTTTGCAGTTTGTCTTTGTGCTCGTTTTCATGCAAGCCCGATGGAATCTCACATGAAGGGAGTGAAGAGAATATTGCGGTATCTCAAAGGCAAGCCTAAGTTGGGATTGTGGTACACGAAAGGGGGAGAACTGGATTTGGTAGCTTACACAGATTCTGACTATGGAGGTTGCAATCAGAACAGGAAGTCAACAACCGGTGGATGTCAGTTTCTGGGAGGATGATTGGTGTCGTGGCAGTGCAAGAAGCAGACCTCAGTAGCCATTTCCACCTGTGAAGCAGAGTACATGGCAGCATCGAACAACAGCAATTGCGCAATTACGGTCTGAATTTCACTCAAACTCCTATTTGCATTGATAATACTGCTGCAATCTCAGTAACTAACAATCTCGTCAAACACAGCAAAACTAAACATAATGACATTCGTCATCATTTTATACGGGATTGTGCTGAGAAGAAATTAATTGTGCTTGAAAAGGCTGATTCTTTGGATAATTTCGCCGATCTTTTTACTAAAGCGTTTGACCGATCCCGTTTTCAAAATCTTGTTGAGCTGAATGGGATGATCAATCCCGAGTAACCTTGTTTTTCGTTTTTATTCTTTAAAAAAAAACATCACTATCGCTTAGAATTATGTCGGTTGCTTCAGTTTGAAGGACACATCTTCGGATATGTTTGGTCCTTACTTCTACTAGTAGATTATGAGGATAGCCATTAACCAGATGACTGAAAGTGACCGGGGCGGTTTATGATGGGTTTTTATTCTTTCGCTGAAAAATAGTCGTTCATACTTAGTTAGAAGGACACATACTCGTATGTGGTCGGTCCAGCTGATCCATTGGATCTTTAGGATAGCCGTTTACCTGAAGACTTTGACTTGATCGGGGCGATAGAATTTAAATTTTTTTAGGGAGATGATATAAATTTTTCAAGTCTATAACTTCGTAAGAAGTTTCAATACAATGTTTAAAAGAAAATTGATCCAACCATGGAAAGTGATAGAAAAACTAATTCTGTGTGCTTAACTGGTGAAGTTATTAAGCCTAAAAGACTCTAGAACAACCATTGTAAGTTATGGTAGCTTTATATGGTGCGTAAAAGTAGAAGTGATACAAACTAAATCTCCTCGATTTAATGTGGAGAATCATTCTGAGTTGTGCATGTCTCCATATACATCTTTCCGAATGATAGGCAGAAAAGTGATTACCCAGTCATACACGAGCCCATGAGTGTTCTGATTCCCGAGAAGATGGTGTGTCAAGTACCTGCAGTGATCCAGATTCGGGACTTGCAGTCGTCTATTATTTGAAGCAGTATTAATATCTTTATTAAAAAAAATGTTGTTAAGCCTTCTGAAGCTTATGTTATTTCAAATATCAATCGAGAGGCAAGAGAACGGGAAGAAGACTCTAAAGATCGATGTGTGCTTACTGTTTAATCAAACACTACGGGTCGAAGTCAACTCGGGGTGACTTGGGAAAGCCAAATACGCTTTGAGAATAGATAGGAGGCATCACAATCTCTCATGTGATGTCCATCTAAATTTTGAGCTTAATTGAACCTAATCCATATCATAGAAGCGATGAAAACCATACTAAGTTTTATACCTGCTTACAACCTGTTTCTTTATGTCATAATACCGCTGAACATGGATCTATGTGATAGCCACTTAATTAGTATGATTCCAGTTCGGATCTTTTCTAAAACATGCAGGTTCTCGTCAAGACTGAAATTTGATCCCGTTTAATTAATTACTAAAATTTTCATTGCATATTTTGTTCTATGATTTAAAACTTGGTTACTTGGTTCTTTGATCGTAAAAGTTTAAACCTTTAACGGAGAATTTTAAAAGACAGTTGCATTTTAATCAAATTTATAAGGGCCTGTTTCATAAATTAAGTTAGGCGAACTTGTGATAAGGTAAAGAGGCGAAGTTGACCATGGTTGACCTTAAGCGAAGTTAATGGACCAGCGAAGTTGTCACAGGGGCGAAGTTAATCTTAACTTCGCCCATGTATTTTCAAACCTATATAAGGGTCAACGTGTGTAGGTTCCCAGCTGGATCTACACGGAAATATCTCGTTCTACGTAGGTGCGGAATCCCTACGTAAGACGATACGAGTGTAGAATCGATATACATTAAACACAAGCAAACACACGTTACAATAAACAAAGAACACGTTGTATTGCAACTAATAACACGTGATTCACCGATCACTATTACACATACTGCAACAACTCCTCCACAAATAACCCGTAGGCTAACCTATATATCAAACGACAACTTCGCCTAACATGTTTAGGCGAAGTTGTCACTAACTTCGCTTGTTCCACAAGTTCGCCTATATCAGGCGAACTTGTGAGACAAGTTCGCTTAAACATCAATACACATCCAAATAACACGATTACAGACACTAGATACTGAACTACTGACATCATGTACCAACAGACTCCCCCTTGGCAGTAGCTTCATATCTCTATCTTCAATCACGTGTCTTGTAATCTCAAAAATCTTGTATCTTCCATCTTCAAGCATGAACGCCTTCTCGTACACAAACTGAAACTACTCTTTGATATTTCTTTGCTTCTTCTTTCCAAGCAGGAATGTAAAATATCTTTTTCTCGTTCAGCACCTGCAGATCAGCTTGAGACAAATTCACTAAATGCATAGGATCATATACTCTCATCAGCTCTTGTTCATCTTCATCCTCCTTTACTGCTTCAGCTGTTTCACTATCAACGTACCACCATTTCAGATCTTTGAGCACATCCTTGGGCATTTGTTTCATCGGCACTTCTTTTAGACACCGGATCGGCTTATACTTCATTATCATCCAAGGCTTGCCATCTGCTCTCATTCCTCTGTCTTTGTTTTCAACGAGCTTTCCTTTCTGTGGTTTCAACAGCTCGAACTTTTTCTCCTTTATGCTTTCCTTCCAGACTATCTTTCCAATGATCCTAGCCATGTTATCATCACTCCTGTTGATCAACCCCAACCTGGCTAAGTCCTTCACCTCACACTCAGGCAACGTATTCAACGACCTCAACAATCTCTTGAAATACTGAACCCCATCATAACGTTTAATCACAAAAAGTTTCAACTGTTCATCATATAACCAGCATATTATCCCCTTTTTCAATTCAGCATACCCTTTGATGTTGTAACTTTTCTTGAACATAGTAGGGACCGCCGGTTTCTTAGTCTTTACGAACCACTGAGCGTAGCCTTCTTTCCATCTTGGCTGCTCCTCCCATTCAGTCTCATCACATTCCGTATTTTGACCCAAATCTGACTTTTCAACTTCTGGAATTTGATGTTCAACGTTGTCCTCCACAATCTCTCCTTCTTCAACTTCATCGTCAATCACGATCTCAGCCCCTATCTTCTCAATCTCTTCCAATGGTAACACATCATCATCATCATCATCTAACACCTCCTCAGCATCCACAACCACCACATCATCACCCCCTGAACCGCCAGCTGCACTCGTTGACTCCCCCTGAGATGTGGAAGTCCCAAGAGCTTGTTCAGTTCTTGGCAACTCACCACCTGCACCTTTCGATGCATTGGGATCATCGTCTCGATCGTTGCTCTTTTTTGTCCTCAGCTCGTCACCCTTACAGCTCGTCTCCCCCTGAGATGCCAAGAACTGTTTCAAGGCATCAAATATTTTACCATGCTCGATCAGGAGGGACGACTGAATTTGATTCTCCGCAACGAGGCGCTGAATAGCATGAGTCTGGATAAGATTTACTCTTGATTGTTCTGCCACGACCCTTTCAAGCGCTGCTATTCTTTCCGAATCGGATAAGGTTGCATCGAAATCAAACCTCATATGTGATATGTCTTGAGCGTACGGAGGAGAGATTCCCAATGTAACGGGCACCTCAGAAACAGGTGGAAACGTAACCGCAGGTGGTATCGTAACCGACAACCCTGCAGTGGCAACAACTGTCGACTCAACAAACCTTGCTACGACCTCCGATGGAGTAAGAGATGGAGGTGGCAAGGACACAATCTCCAGAGCCGAGAGCTGGAATGTAGTGGATGGGATGCCGAAGGAAGATGAGGCAGTCACCACGATAACATCCGCGGCGCTTAACCCTGTAACTGGCAGTGATGAAGGGACCATAGTCATACCAGACAGTGCGGGTGGAGTGAAACGAA
The DNA here is from genome assembly GCF_021521415.1 of Bidens hawaiensis. Lineage (NCBI taxonomy): Eukaryota > Viridiplantae > Streptophyta > Magnoliopsida > Asterales > Asteraceae > Bidens > Bidens hawaiensis. The sequence goes on from NW_027492773.1 coordinate 472,844, forward strand.
CCACCCTTGAGCTCTCACCAGCTCCCGAACCTGCACTCACTCTTTCTCTTCTCGATCTTCGAACCAACCGATGTAAATCTTCCTCAAAATCCGAATCACTGTCATCGGGGTCTCTCTTCCTCTTCCCGTGAATTCTTTCTTGAGTAATCAGAATCTGTCTTGCTTCATTCACATCATCATTCGAAGAATCAGAATCAGCCTCCGTCGTAGCTGCCATAGCCACATCCACACTAGTAACCCGTGCAACCGAGACTTGTACATCTTCCTCAGGATCAACACGCTCCATATCAAAAAATCCTTGACCGCCAAACGCAGCTTCAAGGTCTACATTTTCCTCCGGTGCCACAACAGGAGCAGCAGGTAAAGTTTGTTGTACCTCAGGTGGTGGTTGAGGTGCTCCAACCTGTTGTGGTGCCGGATCCCGAAACTCGTCCCCACGAGCTGCAACATACGCGGGATTGATCAAGTACCCAAACAATGGAGTATGTCGAGGACGGAGCTCAGGCTTACTTCTTGCACTTGATGATCTACACTGAGCGAAGATTCTCTTGCCTACACTCTCCACATATCTAATCGGGCGGCGCTGAGGTAACGTGGGAGCAACGTGATTCAAGATCATTTGAAGGAATCTTGGATACATCAAGAACCTCTCACGCGCCACCGCTCGTCTTTGACGGTCTATCTCGTAGAACACCATCTGACTAAAGCTATAACGCTTATTGTAAGTCAGTGCTGTCATCGCCGACTGCATCGTTGCACCCATTCCATCTGTACCAGCCTTTCTCCCCGACATACACACGATCATCACGTGCATGAGAAAGCGCCATTGGTCCAGCAAGAACCCTTTGCGTCTCTGAGTATCCCCCAAAGGACCAGAATAGCCCATTCTCAGAAAAGCACCATCTCTGAATGGAGCCACGAAGTCGGTAGGGTCATTTCTCGTTTCATCCCCAAACTGTAAAGCCACCCTGATCTGCTCAGACGAGAACTGCACTACCTGATTGTTAACCGTTGAACGCATAACTGTGGGCTCGACTCGACAATCATATTCCACTGTCTGCCAGAAATCCTCTATGTTTGGCAAAGAGATAGGCAGTGTTGTAGTAATAGCGTGGAAGATACGCGAGCGGATAAGATACGTGATGATTTCGCGGAAATCATCAACACCGCTCGCATCCGGGTCCAAAGTTATGTACATGTTATGCCCCGGGAAAAACTGTCGGTTGTTGTCTCCACCTTCATCACCACCTGCACCTCCTGCTCCTGCAACAGTTGCCATATCTGCAATACAAACGGTCTAAGTTAGAGAAATGTCGAGGCAGATCGTAACTTCGCTTATTACCATGAGCGAAGTTATGATTTATTCTGTATAGGCGAAGTTAGGGGTGGGGCGAAGTTGGTAATAACTTCGCCTTAACTTTAACTTCGCCTGATAAATGTTAATTAAAAAAAATTAAAAGGGCCAGGCGAAGTTAATGATAACTTCGCCTAACCACAACTTCGCCTCATATACTGTTAAATAATTAAATATCAGGCGAAGTTAAACCTTAGGCGAAGTTAAGGATAACTTCGCCTAAACTGTAACTTCGCCTGAATCTGAAGCGGCAACAGTAAAGACGTCCAAACGAGGTGAATTTTATGAGTCTGATGATTGTGGACTCTACAAAACATGTTTTTGAGGAGATCACGACGATCAAGATGATTACGACCACGTGAAAATAAGTTTGAAAAGCGGGTGTTGAGGGTTTGAATGAACGGGGTCACTATCTGGTCGAAACGACCTTGATTAACGTCATTGTCATAAATTATAAGATATGACGACACTACACACCTTTATATCGGATTAAAACTGAGATAAAACAACGAGGTGTGAGTCGAGAATTAACTTCGCCGAGAGATTATTTGATAAGTTCGCTGGGTTTTTGAAAAAGTAGGGTTTGACCAAGATTTTCTTTATATAGGGTCAAAGTTGCACAGGCGAAGTTGGGGCTAACTTCGCTTACCCCTTAACTTCGCCTGTTTTATTAACTTCGCTAGATAACAATGTTACATAACAGACCCTCATAATTAGGACGTTATGCCACTAACTTTTAAAACTTCCTTTAAAGAGTAAAATGTTACGATCAACTACCAAGTAACCAGTCATAAAACCATAAACCGACATAAGTAAAATAAAATTTAGAAATAAAGTACACGGGATCAAATTTCAGTCTCGACAGGGACTACCACGTTTTAGAAAAGATCCGAACAGGAATCATACTAATTAAGTGACTGTCACACAGATCCATGTTCAGCTGTATTATGACATAAAGAAACAGGTTGTAAGCAGGTAAACAAACTTAGTATGGTTTTCATCGCTTCTGTGATACGGATTAGGTTCAATTAAAATCAAAACTTAAATGGGCAACACATCAGAGATTGTGATGCCTCCTATCTATTCTCAAAGCTTATTTGGCTTTCCCCAAGTCACCCCGAGTTGACCTCGACCCGTAGTGTCTGATTAAATAGTAAGTACTCTTCGATCTTTAGACTCTTCTTCCCGTTCTCTTTCTTGCCTCATGATTGATAAGTATTACATTATAAGCTTTAGAAGGCTTAAATTTTTTTTATTTTTATTTATTTATTTATTTATTTATTTAAATAATAAGATTTACACAGCTTCAAGTAAACTACTGCAAGTCCCGAATCTGGATCACTGCAGTTTCTTGACACACCATCTTCTCGGGAATCAGAACACTCACGGGCTCGTGTATGACTGGGTAATCGCTTTTTTGCCTATCATTCGGAAAGATATATATGGAGACATGCACAACTCTTAAGGAGTTTCCACGTAAGATCGAGGAGATTTAGTTAGTATCACTTCTACTTTTACGCACCATAAAAAGCTACCATGACATACAATGACTGTTCTAAAGTCTTTTAAGCCTAATAACTTCACTAGTTAAGCACACAGAATCAGTTTGTCCATCACTTTCCAAGGTTGGATCAATTTTCTTTTAAACATTGTATAGACACTTCTTACGAAGTAGTAGACTTGAAAAATTATTTCATCTCCCATCAAAGTATATTAAATTCTATCGCCCCGCTCAAGTCAAAGTCTTCAGGTAAACGGCTATCCTGAAGATCCAATGGATCAGCCGGACCGACCACATACGAGTATGTGTCCTTCTAACTAAGTATGAACGACTAATTTTCAGCGAAAGAATAAAAACACATCATAAACCGCCCCGGTCACTTTCAGTCATCAGGTTAATGGCTATCCTCATACTATACAGGTAGAAATGAGGACCAAACATATCCGAAGATATGTCCTTCAAACTGAAGCAACCGACATAATTCTAAGCGATAGTGACGTTTTTTTTTTAAAGTAAAAACGAAAAAATTTTCTTCCTCATCATAAAGAATCTGCGTAGCTATTCTCTCATCAACTTCTGCACAATCCAAGTAAGGCAAATTAAAAGATTTAAAAAGCTTATCGTAGTCGAAAGCCCCAGCGGGTCCCGTGCTTGGTTTTGGTGATTTGTAACTTGTGATGTCAGAGTTACACACCACCTCGACCTTGCTGGTCGATAGATTAAAGACTCGTCTGTTGGGTGTCCCAACAACATACCCGACTAAAATACCTTCGTCGGCTATCTCACCAAATTTTGAGGTCGTCTTTAATATCGAACACGGGGACCCGAATGGTTCGAGACCATTCAAGTTAGGCTTTCTACCATGCATAAGTTCATAACATGTTTTATTCAATCTTTTAACAGTTAAAACTCGATTAAGGATATAACAGGCTGTTGCAACAGCTTCAGCCCAGAACACCACAGGAAATTTAGAATCAGCCAGCATGGTTCTGGCTCCTTCAATTAGCGTTCTGTTCTTCCTCTCAGCCACCCCATTTTGTTGCGGAGTATACGGAGCGCTGTACTGGTGGTCTATCCCTTTCTGTAATCAAAATATCTCCATCTGATAGTTTTTGAACTCTGTCCCATAGTCACTCCTGATGTATTTAACCTTTCTCCCCATAATATTCTCAACCTTGGTAATCAAGTTAATTACCAACTGAACCGTTTCATCCTTTGTCTTCAGGAAATATACCCAAGAATATCGAGAGAAATCATCAGTTATCACCAAGCAGTATGATGTTCCACCTAGGCTTTTTACATTCATGGGACCGAAGAGATCCATGTGAAGTAGGTCTAGGGTACTGACTATTGAATTAACCTTCTTGGTGTGATGAGATTTCTTGTGTTGCTTTCCCTTCTTGCACGATAGACATTGGACTACAATGAATATGTTATGGACATGAGGTCGACTGAGATGGCAACAGAAGAATCATGTTTTCTGTCAAAAGCAACTGAATCGGAGGTCGACTGACCTCAGGAGCAAACACTTCATTGTAGTCGATCCCTTATTGCTGATTAAAACCTTTTACAACCAGCCTTGCCTTGTTCCTGATAATTATCCCTTTTTCATCTCTCTTGCATTTGAAAACCCATTTTGTGCTAATCGCATGCACATTTTTCGGTTTTGCAACCAATTTCCAAACCTCCATCTTCTCGAACTGGGCTAACTCTTCTTGCATGGCTTCGACCCACGAGCTGTCCTTTAGAGCTATTTGATAGTTCTTTAGTTCAATCTGACTAATGAAACAGGTGTACAGGCACTCGTTAATGATACCTGTTTCTTTGATACTTGCGTAAACACAGGTGTCCTCATTCAAGCTTCGTCTTGTTTGTACAGATCACCTATCACGTTCTCCAAAGGGTGATATTTATGAACTCCTGTAGTCGGAACCGAACTGACTTGCAGATTGTCTTCTAGGTTCGAAGATAGTTCATCAATGGGAGATTGTTGTTGAGAGTTAAAAGGATTGAAGAATTCGTCTGCAGTAGAGGCAGCAGGGTTGTCGACAGCAGTTGACGAGGAAGGTTGACATTCATCGTACTGCGGTCGTTGCACAAAAATTTCTTCCTCATCATAAAGAATCTGCGTAGCTATTCTCTCATCAACTTCTGCACAATCCAAGTAAGGCAAATTAAAAGATTTAAAAATCTTATCATAGTCGAAAGCCCCAGCGGGTCCCGTGCTTGGTTTTGGTGATTTGTAACTTGTGATGTCAGAGTTACACACCACCTCAACCTTGCTGGTCGATAGATTAAAAACTCGTCTGTTGGGTGTCCCAACAACATATCCGACTAAAATACCTTCGTCGGCTATCTCACCAAATTTTGAGGACGTCTTTAATATCGAACACGGGGACCCGAATGGTTCGAGACCATTCAAGTTAGGCTTTCTACCATGCATAAGTTCATAACATGTTTTATTCAATCTTTTAACAGTTAAAACTCGATTAAGGATATTACAGGCTGTTGCAACAGCTTCAGCCCAGAACACCACAGGAAGTTTAGAATCAGCCAGCATGGTTCTGGCTCCTTTAATTAGCGTTTTGTTCTTCCTCTCAGCCACCCCATTTTGTTGCGGAGTATACGGAGCGCTGTACTGGTGGTCTATCCCTTTCTGTAAGCAGAATATCTCCATCTGATAGTTTTTGAACTCTGTCCCATTGTCACTCCTGATGTATTTAACCTTTCTCCCCATAATATTCTCAACCTTGGTAATCATGTTAATTACCAACTGAACCATTTCATCCTTTGTCTTCAGGAAATATACCCAAGAATATCGAGAGAAATCATCAGTTATCACCAAGCAGTATGATGTTCCACCTAGGCTTTTTACATTCATGGGACTGAAGAGATCCATGTGAAGTAGGTCTAGGGTACTGACTATTGAATTAACCTTCTTGGTGTGATGAGATTTCTTGTGTTGCTTTCCCTTCTTGCACGACAGACATTGGACTACAATGAATATGTTATGGACATGAGGTCGACTGAGATGGCAACAGAAGAATCATGTCTTCTGTCAAAAGCAACTGAATCGGATGTCGACTGACCTCAGGAGCAAACACTTCATTGTAGTCGATCCCTTCTTGCTGATTAAAACCTTTTACAACCAGCCTTGCCTTGTTCCTGATAATTATCCCTTTTTCATCTCTCTTGCATTTGAAAACCCATTTTGTGCCAATCGCATGCACATTTTTCGGTTTTGCAACCAATTTCCAAACCTCCATCTTCTCGAGCTGGGCTAACTCTTCTTGCATGGCTTCGACCCACGAGCTGTCCTTTAGAGCTATTTGATAGTTCTTTAGTTCAATCTGACTAATGAAACAGGTGTACAGGCACTCGTTAATGATACCTGTTTCTTTGATACTTGCGTAAACACAGGTGTCCTCATTCAAGCTTCGTCTTGTTTGTACACCATCAGACAGATCACCTATCACGTTCTCCAAAGGGTGATATTTATGAACTCCTGTAGTCGGAACCGAACTGACTTGCAGATTGTCTTCTAGGTTCGAAGATAGTTCATCAATAGGCGATTGTTGTTGAGAGTTAAAAGGATTGAAGAATTCGTCTTCAGTAGAGGCAGCAGGGGTGTCGACAGCAGTTGACGAGGAAGGTTGACATTCATCGTACTGCGGTCGTTGCACAAAAATTTCTTCCTCATCATAAAGAATCTGCGTAGCTATTCTCTCATCAACTTCTGCACAATCCAAGTAAGGCAAATTAAAAGATTTAAAAATCTTATCATAGTCGAAAGCCCCAGCGGGTCCCGTGCTTGGTTTTGGTGATTTGTAACTTGTGATGTCAGAGTTACACACCACCTCAACCTTGCTGGTCGATAGATTAAAAACTCGTCTGTTGGGTGTCCCAACAACATATCCGACTAAAATACCTTCGTCGGCTATCTCACCAAATTTTGAGGTCGTCTTTAATATCGAACACGGGGACCCGAATGGTTCGAGACCATTCAAGTTAGGCTTTCTACCATGCATAAGTTCATAACACGTTTTATTCAATCTTTTAACAGTTAAAACTCGATTAAGGATATTACAGGCTGTTGCAACAGCTTCAGCCCAGAACACCACAGGAAGTTTAGAATCAGCCAGCATGGTTCTGGCTCCTTTAATTAGCGTTCTGTTCTTCCTCTCAGCCACCCCATTTTGTTGCGGAGTATACGGAGCGCTGTACTGGTGGTCTATCCCTTTCTGTAAGCAGAATATCTCCATCTGATAGTTATTGAACTCTGTCCCATTGTCACTCCTGATGTATTTAACCTTTCTCCCCATAATATTCTCAACCTTGGTAATCAAGTTAATTACCAACTGAACCGTTTCATCCTTTGTCTTCAGGAAATATACCCAAGAATATCGAGAGAAATCATCAGTTATCACCAAGCAGTATGATGTTCCACCTAGGCTTTTTACATTCATGGGACTGAAGAGATCCATGTGAAGTAGGTCTAGGGTACTGACTATTGAATTAACCTTCTTGGTGTGATGAGATTTCTTGTGTTGCTTTCCCTTCTTGCACGACAGACATTGGACTACAATGAATATGTTATGGACATGAGGTCGACTGAGATGGCAACAGAAGAATCATGTCTTCTGTCAAAAGCAACTGAATCGGAGGTCGACTGACCTCAGGAGCAAACACTTCATTGTAGTCGATCCCTTCTTGCTGATTAAAACCTTTTACAACCAGCCTTGCCTTGTTCCTGATAATTATCCCTTTTTCATCTCTCTTGCATTTGAAAACCCATTTTGTGCCAATCGCATGCACATTTTTCGGTTTTGCAACCAATTTCCAAACCTCCATCTTCTCGAGCTGGGCTAACTCTTCTTGCATGGCTTCGACCCACGAGCTGTCCTTTAGAGCTATTTGATAGTTCTTTAGTTCAATCTGACTAATGAAACAGGTGTACAGGCACTCGTTAATGATACCTGTTTCTTTGATACTTGCGTAAACACAGGTGTCCTCATTCAAGCTTCGTCTTGTTTGTACACCATCAGACAGATCACCTATCACGTTCTCCAAAGGGTGATATTTATGAACTCCTGTAGTCGAAACCGAACTGACTTGCAGATTGTCTTCTAGGTTCGAAGATAGTTCATCAATGGGCGATTGTTGTTGAGAGTTAAAAGGATTGAAGAATTCGTCTTCAGTAGAGGCAGCAGGGGTGTCGACAGCAGTTGACGAGGAAGGTTGACATTCATCGTACTGCGGTCGTTGCACAAAAATTTCTTCCTCATCATAAAGAATCTGCGTAGCTATTCTCTCATCAACTTCTGCACAATCCAAGTAAGGCAAATTAAAAGATTTAAAAATCTTATCATAGTCGAAAGCCCCAGCGGGTCCCGTGCTTGGTTTTGGTGATTTGTAACTTGTGATGTCAGAGTTACACACCACCTCAACCTTGCTGGTCGATAGATTAAAAACTCGTCTGTTGGGTGTCCCAACAACATATCCGACTAAAATACCTTCGTCGGCTATCTCACCAAATTTTGAGGTTGTCTTTAATATCGAACACGGGGACCCGAATGGTTCGAGACCATTCAAGTTAGGCTTTCTACCATGCATAAGTTCATAACATGTTTTATTCAATCTTTTAACAGTTAAAACTCGATTAAGGATATTACAGGCTGTTGCAACAGCTTCAGCCCAGAACACCACAGGAAGTTTAGAATCAGCCAGCATGGTTCTGACTCCTTTAATTAGCGTTCTGTTCTTCCTCTCAGCCACCCCATTTTGTTGCGGAGTATACGGAGCGCTGTACTGGTGGTCTATCCCTTTCTGTAAGCAGAATATCTCCATCTGATAGTTATTGAACTCTGTCCCATTGTCACTCCTGATGTATTTAACCTTTCTCCCCATAATATTCTCAACCTTGGTAATCAAGTTAATTACCAACTGAACCGTTTCATCCTTTGTCTTCAGGAAATATACCCAAGAATATCGAGAGAAATCATCAGTTATCACCAAGCAGTATGATGTTCCACCTAGGCTTTTTACATTCATGGGACTGAAGAGATCCATGTGAAGTAGGTCTAGGGTACTGACTATTGAATTAACCTTCTTGGTGTGATGAGATTTCTTGTGTTGCTTTCCCTTCTTGCACGACAGACATTGGACTACAATGAATATGTTATGGACATGAGGTCGACTGAGATGGCAACAGAAGAATCATGTCTTCTGTCAAAAGCAACTGAATCGGAGGTCGACTGACCTCAGGAGCAAACACTTCATTGTAGTCGATCCCTTCTTGCTGATTAAAACCTTTTACAACCAGCCTTGCCTTGTTCCTGATAATTATCCCTTTTTCATCTCTCTTGCATTTGAAAACCCATTTTGTGCCAATCGCATGCACATTTTTCGGTTTTGCAACCAATTTCCAAACCTCCATCTTCTCGAGCTGGGCTAACTCTTCTTGCATGGCTTCGACCCACGAGCTGTCCTTTAGAGCTATTTGATAGTTCTTTAGTTCAATCTGACTAATGAAACAGGTGTACAGGCACTCGTTAATGATACCTGTTTCTTTGATACTTGCGTAAACACAGGTGTCCTCATTCAAGCTTTGTCTTGTTTGTACACCATCAGACAGATCACCTATCACGTTCTCCAAAGGGTGATATTTATGAACTCCTGTAGTCGGAACTGAACTGACTTGCAGATTGTCTTCTAGGTTCGAAGATAGTTCATCAATGGGCGATTGTTGTTGAGAGTTAAAAGGATTGAAGAATTCGTCTTCAGTAGAGGCAGCAGGGGTGTCGACAGTAGTTGACGAGGAAGGTTGACATTCATCGTACTGCGGTCGTTGCACAAAATTTTCTTCCTCATCATAAAGAATCTGCGTAGCTATTCTCTCATCAACTTCTGCACAATCCAAGTAAGGCAAATTAAAAGATTTAAAAAGCTTATCATAGTCGAAAGCCTCAGCGGGTCCCGTGCTTGGTTTTGGTGATTTGTAACTTGTGATGTCAGAGTTACACACCACCTCAACCTTGCTGGTCGATAGATTAAAGACTCGTCTGTTGGGTGTCCCAACAACATATCCGACTAAAATACCTTCGTCGGCTATCTCACCCAATTTTGAGGCCGTCTTTAATATCGAACACGGGGACCCGAATGGTTCGAGACCATTCAAGTTAGGCTTTCTACCATGCATAAGTTCATAACATGTTTTATTCAATCTTTTTACAGTTAAAACTCGATTAAGGATATAACAGGCTGTTGCAACAGCTTCAGCCCAGAACACCACAGGAAGTTTAGAATCAGCCAGCATGGTTCTGGCTCCTTCAATTAGCGTTCTGTTCTTCCTCTCAGCCACCCCATTTTGTTGCGGAGTATACGGAGCGCTGTACTGGTGGTCTATCCCTTTCTGTAAGCAGAATATCTCCATCTGATAGTTTTTGAACTCTGTCCCATTGTCACTCCTGATGCATTTAACCTTTCTCCCCATAATATTCTCAACCTTGGTAATCAAGTTAATTACCAACTGAACCGTTTCATCCTTTGTCTTCAGGAAATATATCCAAGAATATCGAGAAAAATCATCAGTTATCACCAAGCAGTATGATGTTCCACCTAGGCTTTTTACATTCATGGGACCGAAGAGATCCATGTGAAGTAGGTCTAGGGTACTGACTATTGAATTAACCTTCTTGGTGTGATGAGATTTCTTGTGTTGCTTTCCCTTCTTGCACGATAGACATTGGTCTTCAAAGTTGAAATTTTTCAAGGGAACACCCAGCACCGGCCCATTCTTGACAATGTAGTTCATTTTTCGAAGATGAATATGCCCCATTCTTCGATGCCATAACTCGGACTCCGATTCAGTTGCTTTTGACAGAAGACATGATTATTCTGTTGCCATCTCAGTCGACCTCATGTCCATAACATATGTATTCTTTTCCCTTGGAGCCTTCATTACTATCCATGCCTCTGGTATCTTGAAACCAGGATACAGTACAATCGCTTCATTTTTGGTAAAGTGCACAGTGTAATCTTTGTCACAGATCTGAGACACACTCAGCAAATTATGCTTCATCTCTTCAACGAAATTCACCTTTTCTAGCTTCATTTTACCATTTATCACCGTCCCCATTCCAGTAATTCTACCACCACTCTCTCCAGCAAAACTTACTCTACCTCCCTGAACAGGTTTCCATTCGTGTAACAAATTCTTGTTACCCGTCATGTGCCGGGAACAGCCGCTATCCACAACCCATAGATTGTTTGCAGCCCTGTTCAACTGTTCCTGCACGATTAAAGTAAAGAATTAAAATCTGGGGACCCAAGACCTATTGGTCTTGGGTCGATTAAATCTGTTAAAAGGCATCCCGTACTTTGGCTGTCCAAAGTTCGTATTAGAATGATTTCTGTAAGTCCTAAAAGGATACCTTCTTGTAGATTGACTATGAGGCCATCCAAACCTTCGTGAATTAAATGAATTATAACTAATGATTTGGTTGTTAACAGGGAAAAACTGAGATCGATTTCTTTGAAAACCTGGATTAGTCCAATATCTGAACTTTGATGAGTTTGCAATCTTACCATTATAGTAATTACTGTTAGCTCTATTCTCAGTTTTCGAAGGCCTCATACCTCTGAATCTCTGATTCAGAGGGCAATCAGCAATCAGGTGTCCTATTTGATTGCATCTGAAACAACTCATGTGTTCAACTTTCGTCTCAACAGTTGTTTTAGATGTTGAGGTTGCATTACTGCCCGTTTGTCTAACATATGGTGGGACATACGGGTTTAGTGGAGAATTCTTTTCAGTTGGTTTATGTTCCTCTCCACGTTTTAGTAACACTGCCTCTTCTTTTGTCTCACTAGACTCGGATGTCTTGTCCGAATTTGATGAGACAGAACTAAGAACAGAAATCTTAACATTCGAAACAGGCTTACTCGTTTCGCTTTTACTAACTTCTGGATCTTTAATCGTAACTTTAACAGAAACTGTCTGACCAATTTCAACATCAACAGATTTCTGATTACTAGGATCATAAGTATAGTTATGATTATAAGGTGGTGGAACTTCAGAATATCCAATTCCTCCCCTTTTAACTGGGGAACGTTGATCACTTACGAGGTGATCAAGTATTGCGGAGGAATTTCTAAATTGCTCAAGCATTCTGTTTAGTTCCACCACTTTCACCTGGTAATCAGCTATCTTTTTATCCCTTTCAGCAATTAGTTTGGTTTTCTCTTCTAACACTTCATAGCTAAGATCAATTACTTGTATTTTTTCAGCTAGACTGGCTTTAAGACTTCTGATATCTTTCTCACTCGCTTTTATTTTTACCGTTTAACTGTTTTCTCTAGTTTTAGTGTAATAATGATCTTCTTTTACTGTTTTAAATTGAGCATCCAAACTAACAAACTGATCAGTTATTGTTTTCAATTGTTCAGACAGATTTTCACATTTCGTACAAGGGAGTTTAGAACTTACCTCAGAGAGCTGATCATTCACCTCTGCCATATAAGCTTGATCTTCTCTTGTCTCTCTGTTTTTTCCTTCAGTTTAGATGTTAACCAAGTTGGCTTGTTCGAACACTTCCTCAACTTGCAGATTCCAATTGTATTCCCCGTTGTGTCTGGATATCATCGCCCTATTCTCGTTACTTCCTCCATTCGGTTGTGTTTGCCTGTTCTGACTACGTTCTACTCGTTCATTTGTGCATTCTTTAGCAAAGTGTCCATTCTGTTGACAGTTATAACACCGAACCTTTGACTTATCAAACCCTGGTCTTTCGCCAACAAACTTTCTACCAATTTTCTTCATAAACCTTTTGACTCTTCTTACTATGATCGCCATCTGCCACTGCAGATCCATCTCCTCCAGATCATCAGCATCGATCTGATCATAGTCTTCGTCTAAAGTTGCAGGGTCAACGATTTTACCTTTAATGTAATTTTCGTAAGAAGCAATGAAAGATGCATAGAGAGCAAACTGCTGTTCAGCAGATTTAACACTCATGGGCATCTGAGAGTAGTTGTTGTTCGGAACACTTAAGGAAAAACTACCCTTTGTTGCTTGAGGTTTAGAAGCATTTGTTCCACCAGCTACGAAACATACATCACCATCCATGTTGAGAGTTACATGACCATCATGAGTTGAGTTAGAGCTCGAGTCTCCCTTTGAGTAGTAAGCAGATGATTCTGACTTCGAACTTGAACTTGAATTAACTTTCGCACCATACATTCCCGGATCCTGAACCTGATCAGTTGATGTCTCTTTTCGAACCATGTTAAGTTCAAAAGTTCGTAGTTTATTGACTGCTGTTTCCAAGTCAATGTTGGCAAACTCTTTATCTTCTCTCATCAAGACAGTGTACATTTCCCATTTCGGTGGGAGAGCATCAAGAAGTTTTTCTACGATCTCCTCTTCTTTGTAAACAATGGAATAATTGCTGAGTTCGTTCATCAGGTGATAATATCTTGTGATGATATCATCAAGTGATTCATTCTTCAAATACTTGAACACCGAGAATTGGGTTTTGAGTAGCTTAATCTTGGATGCACGTATCCCCACATTACCTTCATATCGGTTTCCAAGCGCTTCCCATAGCTCTCTGGTGGTTTTATATTTCCTGAAGGTGTGAAGAATCTCTTGTGGAAGAGCCATTGTTATCGCAGCATGAGCTTTGCTTTCAGCCTCATACATCTTCTTTTCTTCCTCTTCTATCTTATTGTATTTCTTAATTTGTTCACGACCCTCATACAAAGCCGTTGGTGGAATGTATCCATCTTGAATGCACACCCACATCTTAGCATCTTGATATTTAACATACTGCTCAAACCGATCTTTCCAAGCCACGAAATCGATACCCTTTAGCATTTTTGGGGCCTTAGTTGCAGAGCCGGCCTCAACTTCTATTTTCACCAGTTCCGTAATGTTTATCGAAGTCATCGCTGAAAAAAAATACGAACAAACACTCAAAGAAACCCAAAATTAATTAATTTTTTTTATTCTGAACAGTACTGTAGGCGAAGTTAATGATAACTTCGCTTAAGTCTTAACTTCGCTGGATTACACAACTTCGCTGAAATCTTAACTTCGCTTCTTCTCAACTTCGCCTGATAAGGCGAAGTTGTAGATAACTTCGCTTAAGTTAAGCGAACTTGCGAGGTAGGCGAAGTTGTTAATAACTTCGCTTAAACTTATATCTTCGCCTAAACCCTACAAACAGTGGCGGCAACTTCGCCTGATGAACACAACGATTTTGCAGGTTTGATTTAGACGTATTGCGATGTATGTGAAGGTGTAATGGGTTGTTTTTGATGGTGGGAGAAGGGTAGGACACGAAAACTCGGTATATTAACGTAAACTAGTCCCGCGAATAGTCGAACGGAACGATTTCTACACCTGTGTGATAATCCCGAACCACACAATCACGAGCAAATGCTCTGATACCAATTGTAGGTTCCCAGCCGGATCTACACGGAAATATCTCGTTCTACGTAGGTGCGGAATCCCTACGTAAGACGATACGAGTGTAGAATCGATATACGTTAAACACAAGCAAACACACGTTACAATAAACAAAGAACACGTTGTATTGCAACTAATAACACGTGATTCACCGATCACTATTACACGTACTGCAACAACTCCTCCACAAATAACCCGTAGGCTAACCTATATATCAAACGACAACTTCGCCTAACATGTTTAGGCGAAGTTGTCACTAACTTCGTTTGTTCCACAAGTTCGCCTATATCAGGCGAACTTGTGAGACAAGTTCGCTTAAACATCAATACACATCCAAATAACACGATTACAGACACTAGATACTGAACTACTGACATCATGTACCAACAACGTGGTCAAACACTTTACAAAATATCAGAAACTAAGCGAACTTACACTCTCTTCCAACCTCGGCGAACTTAAAACTCGAATCGAACCTCATTATTATCTATTTCCATCCGTGTTAAAGGTGTGTAGGCTCGGTATAACATGTAATTCATACTAATGGTGATAATCAGAGGCCTTGGTGATTCGATTTGTGACATAGTTTGTGCTAACCTTTAAACACTCGATAAACTATCTGTTTCTACAATGTTTGTAACTCAGTTGATCTTCTAGATCTCATTAGAACTATCTTTTCATGTTTTCATTCTCAAATACACCAAACAAAACCTCGATCGGACCTCAGTATTACGCCGTTTCAGATTCAGGCGAAGTTAGGTTTAGGCGAAGTTGTTCTCAACTTCTCCCTAAGCATAACTTTGTCTGCTCATTTTTTTAATTAATTAATTGTTCTGGTTTGTTCTCAGGCGAAGTTAGTGTTAAGCGAAGTTATACTCAACTTCGCCTTATGATTAACTTCGCCTGCTCAACCTTTCATAATTAACTTCGCCTGCACATTAGATATTATCATAACTTCGCTCATGGTAACAGGCGAAGTTATGATCTACTACGCCAATGTTCTAACTTAGACCGTTTGTTGTGCAGATATGGCTGCTGTGGCAGGGGCTGGTGGTGCTGGTGGTGACGAAGGTGGTGACGACAACCGACAGTTCTTTCCGGGTCACAACATGTATATCACTTTGGATCCGGATGCTAGTGGTGTCGACGACTATCGCGAGATCATCTCCTTCCTCGTTCGCTCACGTATTTTTCACGCCATCACTACAACTCTCCCCATTTCTCTACCGAATATTGAAGATTTCTGGCGAACGGTAGAATATGACTGTAGAGTTGATCCTCCGGTTATGCGCGCTACAGTGAACAATCAGGTGGTGCAGTTCTCGGCAGATCAAATCAGAGTCGTCTTGCAATTCGGGGCTGAAACTACAGATGACCCAACAGATTTTCCAGCTCCATTCAGAGATTGTGCATTTCTACGTATGGGCTATTCGGGTCCGTTGGGTGATACTCAAAGGAGAAAGGGATTTTTATTGGATCAGTGGCGTTTTCTGATGCACGTGATGATTGTGTGCATGTCAGGTCGTAAAGCTGGTACTGACGGTATGGGGGCAACGATGCAATCTGCTATGACAGCCCTGACTTACAACAAGCCCTACAGCTTCAGTTAGATGGTGTTTTATGAAATTGATCGTCAGAGACGTGCGGTCGCCAGGGAAAGATTTTTAATGTACCCAAGATTTTTACAGATGATTTTGAATCATGTAGCACCTACGCTACCTCAACGACGTCCTATCCGTTATGTTGAGAGTGTAAGTAAGAGAATCTTTGCGCAATGCAGGTCGTCAAGTGCTCGCAGCAAACCAGAGCTTTTTTCTGCGGCACACTGCATTATTTGGTTATTTGGTGAACCTTGCTTATATTGCTCCTCTGGGAGACGAATTTCGTGACCCGGCACCGCAACAGGCTGATGTTCCTCAACCACCACCTGTGGTACAGCACGCACTGCCTGCTGATCCTGTTGCAGCTCCGGAGGAACAGGTCGATCTTGAAGCTACCTTTGGTGGCCAAGGGTTCTTTGATATGGAACAAATTGATCCAGCTGCTGAGGTTCAAGTCCCAGTAGCTGAGGCTTCTGGCGTGAATGTTTCTATGGTTGCTACGTTTGTAGCGGATTCTGAGAGAACCGATTCTGACTCCTCCACTGATGATATCGCTGAAGCACAACAAATTCTGGTCAGACAAGAAAGAATACATGGCAAGAGAAAGAGAGACTCGGATGACAGTGAATCTGACTTTGAGGAGGAGTTAGACAAGTTGATACGAAGATCGAAGAAGGTCAGAACTGGTGAGGGTTCGGGAGCTGGTGAAAGCTCAAGGGTGGTTCGTTTCTCTCCACCCTCGTTATCTGGTGTGACTATGGTTCCTACTTCTATGACTGTAACAGTACCGATAACCTCCAGTGTTCCCGTGGTGACAACGTCATCATCATTTGGTATTCCACCAACCACGTTTCAGTTTTCGGCTCCGGAGATAGTTTCCTTGCCACCTCCTACTGTTACTCCATCGGAGGTTGTTGCAAGATTTATTGAGTCAACGTTGGTTGCTACTGCTGGTTATCTGTCACAATTCCACCCGCGGCTACTATTCAGCCTACTTCTGATACTCCAGCCAGTTTGGGAATACCTCCACCTTATGCTCAAGACGTTTCTCACATGCGTTTTGATTTTGATGCTACCTTGTCCGATTCTGAAAGGATAGCTGCTCTTGAACGGGTCGTTGCTGAACAGACAAGTATCAATCTAATCCAGACTCAAGCTATCCAGCGACTTGTAGCAGAAAATCAGATCCAATCGTCCCTCCTTGTTGAGCACGGTAAACTTTTTGATGCTTTAAAACAATTCTTAGCATCTCAAGGGGAGACGAGCTGCAAGGGCGACGAGTTGAGAACCAAGAAAAGACAAGATAGAGACGATGATCCCAATGCATCGAAAGGTGCAGGTGGTGAGTTGCCAAGAACTAAACAAACTCTTGGGACTTCCACATCTCAGGGGGAGTCAACTGGTACGGCAGGTGGATCAGGTGGTGAAGATGTCGTGGTTGTTGATGATGATGATGTGGGTGATGATGATGTGTTAACTGTTGAGGAGATTGAAAAGATAGGAGAACAGATTGTGATTGATAGTGAGATAGAGGAAGGTGAGATTGTGGATTACAGTGTAGAACATGATATTCCAGACGTTGACAAAGTGAATGTGAGTCAAGATATGGATGTGTCTGATGAGTCTGAGTGGGAAGAACAGCCGAGATGGAAAGAAGGCTACGCTCAGTGGTTTGTTAAGACAAAGAAACCATCGGTTCCAACAATGTTCAAAAAGAGTTACAATATCAAAGGGTATGCTGAGTCGAAGAAGGGTATTATTTGCTGGCTGTATGATGAGCAGTTGAAGTTATTTGTGATTAAACGCTTTGATGGGATTCAGTATTTTAAGAGGACGTTGAGATATCTCAATACCTTTCCTGAGTGTGAGGTGAAGGATTTAGCTAGATTGAGATTGATTAATAGGAGTGATGACAATATGGCCAGAATAATTGGGAAGATTGTGTGGAAAGAAAGTGTGAAAAAGAGTTTGAGCTGTTAAAGCCTCAGAATGGGAAGCTAGTTGAAGATAAGGAAAGAGGAATGCGAGCTGATGGAAAACCTTGGATGGTGATGAAATATAAGCCGGTTCGGTGTTTGAAAGAAGTGCCGATGAAGACAATGCCCAACGATGTTTTAAAGAGTCTCAAGTGGTGGTACGTTGATAGCCAAACAGCTGAAGCGGTTATGGAAGATGAAGATGAACAAGAAGTTCTGAGAGTGTATGATCCCATGCACTTGGTAAATTTGTCTCAAGCTGACTTGCAGGTGCTAAACGATAAGAAGATATTCTATATTCCTGCATGGAAAGATGAAGCCAAGAAGTACCAGAGGGTGGTCTCTGTCTGTGTAAGAGAGGACGTTCATGCTTAAAGACGGGTGACACGAGATTTTTGGGATTACTAGACACGAGAATGAAGATAGAGATATGAAGCTACTGCCAAGGGGGAGTCTGTTGGTGCATAATGTCAGTAGTTCAGTATCTCGTGTTTTGTATGTGTCTGTAATCGTGTTAGATTGTTTGTTTTGGTTTTGGATATTGTGTTACACAAGTTCGCCTGGGATGTAAGCGAACTTGGTGGCAAGCGAAGTTATGACAACTTCGCCTAGTCTGTTAGGCGAAGTTGTCGAGGCTTATATATTCCTCACTTCGGCTTGGCTTAAATTTTTTTTTTCTGAGAACGTGTATTGTGATAATTGAGATCACGTGTTGAAGTGTTGCAATACAAACGTGTTTATTAGTATTGTAACGTGTGTTTGTGTATCGTCTCAACGTATTATATATCTTACGCTCATATCGTATTACGTGGGGATTCCGCACCCTCGTGTTACGAGATACTCCTATGTAGATCCGGCTGGGAACCTACAATGTTCGAATGCTTGAAGGCAAAGGTAGATCTTCTTCGCCCTAAGAAGGATATTATATCCTCCTCAATCTTACTTGGGATACTGGATCCTAGGAACACCTTTATTTCAGAATCCTCGGGGTCCAATGATACTTCTTTAAGGTCTTTCTCCCGAGCTTCCATCACGTCCCTAGGATGTTGCTGTAGTTGCTATGCTATGGTCAGCTTGGTTGTTGGCTTCATTGATGATGAATAATAATTTTTGGCCTCCGCTTGGTCACCTACTATCTTTACAACTCCCCAAGGAGTAGGTAGCTTGATGCACTGGTGGTAAGTTGAGGCTACAGCCTTCATTCCATGGAGCCACGGCCTACCTAAAATAACATTGCAACAGGAAAGGTTATCTATAACACAAAATTTTTGGTATGAATTTAATCCTTCGATATAGATTGGTAGGTTGATGTCCCCCAGTGTCTTCTTGGTTTCGTCACTGAAACCAACTAGCACCGATGTTCTAGGGATGATTTCTGAATTCGGGATGTTCATTTTCTTAAGGACATCATGTTGGATAATGTTGACCGAGCTACCGCCGTCTACTAGGATCCTGCGTACATAATGGTTAGAGATAAATAAAGTAATAATCAAACCGTCATGATGAGGATCCTGAATGTTCATCTTGTCTTCCTCATAGAAGAAGATTCTCTTGTCTGTTGTTAATGTGGTTGACACTATCGAATGATCCCCGTTATCCATCTTGATCTCCTTGGCAAGTCTTTTTGCTGCGGAGAAAGAAGTTCCACATATGTCTGATCCTCCAGAGATGAAATTGACTGCTTGCGTATCCAGCTTGTCTTGATGAGGATCCTGGATCCTGGATTTCTTTCTTCCCAATAGTTCTTTAAAGTGACCCTTACTCAGGAGGTATCCAATTTCTTTCCTTAAGGCGATGCATTCGTCTGTCGCGTGGCCAAAGTCTTCGTGAAAAGCACACCACTTGGACTTATCCTTGAAGCCGACAACCTTTTCATTCTTTCGGGGCCACCTTGCTTTTTCTCCCAGATCCTTCATGGCACAAATCAAGCCATGAGTATCTACAGAGAAACAGTAATCGGAAATGCAAGGATAGTCTTCATCGTCGTCTCCTTCTTCAACTGCCCGTACGTTCTGATTGTTAAAATTGGCGTACGGCTTCGAATTGTTGTTCCTATTCCAGGATCCTTTATTCTTTTCAGGGGTTTCTTGCTTCGTTTGTCCCCCGAGACGATCCTGGATCTTTTTATCTTCTTCTAAGCGGATATATCTTAACGCCCTGCTTCTGACTTCATCTAGTGTCCTGCATGGAGTCATCACTAAATCATCATAAAAATGGGAGCTCTTTTGAATTCCCATCTTGAATGCTTCAACAGCAGTAGTCATATCAAGGTTTGGGATTTCTAGAGCTTCCTTTCCGAACCTGGTAACGAAATCCCTAAGGGATTCATCACTAGGCTGGATAACACGATATAAATCACTGGTTAACCTCTCAAATTTCCAACTATAGGAAAATTGAGTGTTAAACAAATTAACTAAATGAGAGAAAGATGTAACCGAGAAAGGAGGGAGACTTAGCAGCCATTTTAGTGCAGCTCCCGTTAGCGTGGCTCCAAATCCTTTACAAAGGCAAGCCTCTTTGAGTCTCTCAGGAACAGGATTAATTTCCATTCTCTCCCGATATTTGGCAACATGTTCCTCAGGATCGGTGCTCCCATCATACGTCTTCATGTTGGGAGTTTGAAACCGCTTCGGGATTTCAGCGTCACATATGGGCGGAGCGAATCTGGATAATTTGTGACTCCCCTCCGGTATTTCAGGATTTGACGTATCACTCCCGGGACACTGGATATCATATCATTTAGCTTCTGTAATTCTCTGGCCATGGCCTGGTTGATACCTGAATCCTGCATGGGAACATGGTTAGTATCTAAAGATATAGGATCGTACCAGTTACCTCCCTGCTGGGTGGAGTTTGGTATTCCAGACGAGTATCTGGGATAAGAGGAGTCAGCAATCGGAGTAGGTCCTCCAGAAGCTATGGTCTGCTTGGGGATTATATCTCCTTCATGGACTTCGGAGGATCGTTGATGTTCGACACCCGAGGATCCTTGATTCGGAAAGAAGGATCCTTGATTCGGGGTGAAGGATCCTTGAGGTTGGGTACCATAGGATCCTTGTGGAAGGATGACCGATCCTTGCTGATAATATGAGGATCCTTGATTCTGCTGACCCATGGATCCCTGTTGAAGGATAGATGATCCTGGCTGAAATGGCGAGGATCCTTGAGTCTGTTGACACATGGACCCCTGTTGAAGGATATATGATTCTGGCTGAAATAGCGAGGATCCTTGAGTCTGTTGACCCATGGACCCCTGTTGAAGGATAGATGATCCTGGCTGAAATAGCGAGGATCCTTGAGTCTGTTGACCCATGGACCCCTGTTGAAGGATAGATGATCCTGGCTAAAATAGCGAGGATCCTTGAGTCTATTGACCCATGGACCCCTGTTGAAGGATAGATGATCCTTGAGAGAACTGAGCCATGGATTCTGGACTGGTGAAATTCAGCATCCTTGGCATCAAGGGGGTGAGATCCTCTGCTGGCCTCTTGTTCTTCTTGAGATCCTCTATCTCACGGAGGATCCTCTGATTAGTCTTGTTTAGCTGCTCCATGTATGCTTTAACCTGCGAAAACATAGATGAAACATCAATGTTAGTATTAACCACCGGGGCAGCAGCAGCGGTCTTTGAGCTCTGGAAGACTGGTAATTGCGTCTTGCTCCCAGCAGTAGCAGGCCGTTGCGTTCCCGTGATTGGCGGAGGCATCGGTGGCAAAGTCCGTGATGAGAGAGGAACCGTAGCCGGCATGGTTGATTGAGAGGCCATTGGTAGTGATATGGGTATGAAAAAGTTGAGAATGATAAGGATAATATGGATTATAGCACCAATCGCCCCACGGTGGGCGCCAAATTGTTTAGGACAAAAATATGTTAAGGATCAAGTATCCAAATCTGTTAAGTGAGGTAAGGTGCTAATTTGATAATGACAAGTAAGTAATCGTAATATTGGTGAACACAGAGGTTTGATCACGAGGGAAAAAACCCTTAATCAAGATAGTCTTACTTCGGTCAAAACTTATCAAGGTAATCTTTGGTAAAATAACTCCGGTCAAGGATTAATAAGATAATCTTTGGTCGGATTACTTTAGTCAATGATCAACAAGGTAACCTTTGGTCGACGAGTATATGATTATCGTGATCTCCGGCACAAAAAACCCCCGGACGGTGAAAACTATCACCGTCAAGTTTATTAATCGAAAATCGGGTTACAATGGTGAAGATTATGATCAGTGATACAATATTTTCTAAGTGTGTGTGTGTGTATTGATGTGTTCATAGAGAGCAGAGTGTATTATGTTATGTCTGCAGCTAATGGGTGTGTGATAACCTAATTTTGATCATAATCTCAATATAAATAAAAATAAATGTTAACTAACTCCTATTTTTATGGCACTACTCCCACTAACTTAGTCTTCACCATTGACCACGTCTGGAGGTGCCTTGTAGCATAATTTTAGGTAGACCACGTCCTTGAGCCGTTACACTTGATAAATATCAGTCTTCATATAAGAAACAATTGTTAATAATACCAAGTACTGAGGACCACTGATCCTGATAGGATCTGTCTAAAGATAACTGATCCTGGAACATATGTCAGGATAACGTATCCACAGTGTCAAACTTCCGTGCCCTAACACTACCCTTATAGAAAAATATAGATATACTTATTTAAAATACTCTAAATTCTATATATACAAATTACATTAAAACCATTTTACTCAAGCTCGGTTGTCTAGCGTGAAATTAATAAATAGAAATCCAAAAAAAACTATAATTTTAAAACACACAAGGTTCGTTAGGGCTCCACAAGCCTAAACAATCTTCCCATACAAAGCTCGAGCTTATGCTAGAAAACTATACAAGCTTTACTTGAGACTAAGAGTTTGCCTACACTAGAATACTTTCATAATCTGGTAGACATCATAATACAACTTCTCACTAATAAGTTAATAATCACCTGCCTTAACCTTTATATATGGATGACCATTTACAAACATAAACATAAGTATTTAAAAGTGAATTTTTTACATTGTCTCCCAAACATTTGTATATGGATAACATTCAAAGACTTAGGAAAAAACAACATTCAAGGTAGTCAAACTACAAGTTAGTCAGTCAAATACATATTTAGTAATTCACAAAATGATACCAAAACATCATGTTCATACTTCATACCTCTAAACATCATCAAAATAATATTAATTGTTCCAATTTTATTTTATTTTTCATCATTACAAATAAAAGGATCTAATTACAATAAAGAGACAGGTAAGCGGGCAACAAGCTGCGCCGCCACCCCATTTTGAATGGCAAAACCGATCCTACTAAAAATTAAATTATCGTTCTTCCAAATGCTCCATATTAATCAATTATGATGACATCACTACCCAACTTTACCTTTTTAGTTTGTGCAACACCAACACATGACTCTTTGAGTGAACCAATCTTCCTCTTGGTGGCATCACATATCTTCTTCAAACTCACCAAAATATCATCAAACTCATCTTCAGCACTCAAGTCAACAAACTCAACATCACATTTTTCACCACATTCTTCTTGATCACCCAACGACGAATCTTGCGCGTTTTTTAAACCCGTTCGGTCCTCATTCTTCCACCAGTCATAGTACCTCTTCGTAACCCCGGGTTCAAACAACCTCGACGGAACAAAAAACTTAACAAACTTCCTCACATTGTAACTAAAAACATCACCAGGAATATCTTGATCATAACCGAATTGCATAGCCACTCGGTGAGGATAATATCGTGCTTTACAACCTACCCCGTTAAGCTCACAAGGCGTTATAAAACAAACGAAAGACTGCAAATCATCATCTAACATCATCGAATCCGATAGTATTAATATCTGTTCAGAATCTTGGTAATACAAGGGCGGTTTCCAGTTTTGCAGATCAACCGCATACGGTCTCCAAATGAAACTTTCAAGATTAATAGTATGCGGATTCAAAGTGTGCCAACGGGCTAATCTTGGCTCACCGGGTCTAAGCTCATTCGGGGTTATTACATTCGGTCCAGCAAGTTGAAACCTTTCATACCCCCAAATCTGAACTAACCGAAACGGACCTAAAAGATTAACACAAACATTCGAATTTTGTTCTTTCAACTTTGTCAAATTACAATAAATATAAGCAAGAACCGCAGGCGCAAGAGCCAACTTAACACCTTGTGATAGTCTCACCGCAATCGGGATAACATGTTTTCCAACTGAATCTTGATCAAACGACGGGAACACAAATCTAGACAACCACAACGACAAAAACGCAATGTGCTCGTCTTCAGGGTCAGGTTCGGGTCCCTGTCCGGGTCGGTCAGGGCCCGTCATAAACATTTGAATCCACTTAAAATGTGAGGCTTTTTTCGGCTTGCTTTTCACCAATTTTGATCGAAACCCATTCATAATTTCAACTTTTCCCGCCAAACCCGGGTTTAAATCAACGGAATTAACAGATTCCCCTAAAACCGAATACCCACCTAGGCAATTTACGTCTTCTAAAGTAACCGTGGCTTCGCCCCATGGGAAAACAAATGTGTTGGTTTTCGGTGTCCAGAACTGTGACAGTTCTTTAACTAATGTTTGGTTACAAGGGGTGTCGTAAATGGAGGTCATGATGGACTCCAGAATACCTGAAAAAATCGAACCGAACCGAACTGAATTTTTAGATTTTTATTTTTTATTTAAATTAATTTATAAAAATTTAATAAATATGTAACTCAAATGCTTTTGGTCAAATGTATAATAGTATGTTAGTTAACAATTAACAAAATTAATTATACCTAAATTCATATTTGCCAAAAAATTTCAAGATCAAATGGAAAAAACCGAAAGCGAACCGAAACCAAAATGAGAACCAAAAAACCGAAACCGAACGGTTTAAAAAATCCAAAAACCGAAGTTTTGGTTTTCAGTTTTAGCCTATAACCGTAGGCTGTAAACAGACAGAACCGGACAAAACGTAGTACGTGTTCGTCCGTTAAGCTTTTGCCGGACAAACGAACGGTTCACGATGACTCTACCAAACGAAAATTGGTGTCTGTGTCCGTTCATTAAGAAATTGAGTTTGTGCGTATCTGTTTGTGTCAGTTCGTTAATTTTGTGAACGGATGCAAACGAACACTAACGGACCTTAATGAACACTAATGGACAAACGACCAGTAACATACACTAATGAACATTAATAGACAAGCATACATAAACGACTCTAATGAACAAACGAACATAAACGATTACATAAGTATGTCCGTCTTCATCCGTTAAGCTTACCGAACAAAATTATTTTATTCATGTCCGGTTCGTTTACAGCCCTAGTCCTAAGTGAGTACCGCAACGAACCGGACCACACATCCCTTGTTACACAAGGTATGTCTTAAATGAAGACCATGATGGAGTCCAGGAATACCTGATTGTATCCAAACAGCACTGTGTTTTCCCGCCATTTGTTCAACCCACTCTGGCCATTTGGTTGGTGGGTGTGTTTTCCAGCATTTGAGGTTTGGGTGTGGTGGGTTTGGAGACTGGTGATGGTTCGTTGAGTGGGTCAGGAAGGTGGCGAGTCTGTGAGTAAAATGGTTGGTGGTTATGGAACCCATGAGGTGGGTGTGTTGTTGGTAGATGGTTAATGGTGGCTTTTGTTTTGGCTCTGGTTGGTTTGCCATTGTTGTTGCTGTGTGGGTGTTGTTTTGAATTGTGATGGAATGAGAAACGGCGCCAGTTTGGTGGTGGTGCTGAAAGAAGTTTTGAATTTTGAGCCTTGCCTCTTAAGTATTTGTTGGGTGTATAGGATTGCTTATTTTCATCATCTTATTAACTTTTTAAAAAGTAATAAGGTGTTTGGGGTTGCTTATACTGTGAGAGAAAAAATTTCATGAGGTTATACTTTTGTAACTTATTAACTTAATAAAAAGTGATAAGAAGGTAAAATAAGGAATCCCAAACACCCCATTAGTTTGATTCGTGTTAATTTAAGAAGGCTTAAGCTCAGCTCGTTTAAAGTTGTATTTCTGATTTGTGTTCGGTTTGTTTATTAATTGTTTTTTTATTTTTTTATATTTATTTATTTATATATATTTAATAGGGATTTTTTTATATATATAATATTTTAAAGTATATATAAGTTAATTAGTTTAATATTATGTTATTACATAAATATATTAACTAAAAGTTATATAAGTAGAAAGAAAGGTCGGCTTGTGAGCCGACTCGAGGTCGAAATGTAAAGCTCGGGATTGTTTATTAATTGAGTCATCAAGAAAAGTTCAAGCTCGCTTTGGCTCGGCTCAATTTGAGTTATCAATAGGCCGATCTCAAGTAGCTCACAAACGGCTTGACTTGTTTATACTCCTACCTATCATTGCAGGTATCCGGAAATACATACTAAGAAACGACTCAAAGCAGGCAACAGTCTCAGTTGATCTTCTAGTGAATTTAACGGGCAAAGTAGGCTATGGAAAAGATAACCGCAACGCACCATGATAGCATAACGCGAGTATGTTGGGTCTTTAACATTGACACCATTAATCTATCCACTTCCATTTTACAACCTTAATACAAACCAACTTGCACCATTTTATTAGCATAAACTCATAAGCATACATACATACATTCAAGACTCAACCACAGTAGATTGGGTTACTAACGGGCCGATACACAAACGGTTTGACAGCATGCGAGTAACCCGATACATGATTGTAACTAAACTTCACACCTGAAGACCCGTCTCCAAGATGCGTGCAGTGTTCATGGAAACTGCTAATGGGTCTCGCCAAACATGCATCCCACCTTACACTCTCGGGCATTGTTTCAGCAACCGTGTAGATTCCCCTTGAATTTGTAAAAGCTTGATAGTTTAAAACTTCCCCTGATTTTGTTATGCAAAGAACCGCAACCTCTGCGCCTGTAATCAAATTGAGGACTTAAACTAAGATACTATTGCATCTCAATTGGGGGTCTTATTAACACTTTGATGTGCCCTAAACATATCTTAGAAGGTGATCAAACTTTAATTCGAATCTAGAGGTGTAAACAAGCCGAGCTTGAACTCGGCTCATTTCGAACCCTTTTTCTAAAGTTCAAGCTAAGCTCGTTTATTATTTTTTAATTAATTTATATACATTTTTATTAGTTTTATGTATTATGAGAAAAATCTTAAAGGAGCCTAAACTTGGCTCGAGCTCATGCGTGATACCTTAAACGAGCCAAAGCTCAGCTGTGCGGTGTTAAATTAATACACAGAAATAAAGGTGTAAAAAAAACCGGTTTGGACCCACCAACCCAGTTTATAACCCGACCCACTACATAAAAAAACAGTTTGGCTCGAACCGGTTAGGACCTGAACCCAACCCGCCAGTTTGCATACCGGTTCGTAGTCACATTCCCTCAAACTGGTTTGGACTCAAACCAATTTGAAAATTATGCAAAAAAAAATGACCGTTTTTTTGGCCCCAACCCGATCAAAAGTGATCTGATCGGGCTGAACATTCTAGCTTCCAAATTGGTTTCCAACCCGATTCGGTTTATCTCAAACCAATTTTGACCAAGAGCTGACCAACCTAGACCAAGAGTTTACATACAATTGGCTCATTAAGGCTTGACGAGCCAAAACGATCCTTACATACAAAGCTCGAGCTTGGGCTCGATAACTAAACAGGGTTTATTCGAGACTCGGGCTCAGCTTGAGCTCGATACGACTTGGCTCATTTAGAGCTTTTTATCAATCCCATCTAAAGTAGCTCGCGACCGGCTCGACTCGTTTGCTCCCCTAACAGCAATTAACAAATTAAGGATTGTAATTATAATACTATATCACCTAAATTAGGGCTCTTATTAACAATTATACTTAATTTAAGCTTGATTATAGTAATAATAACATTAATAATTAAAGCAATTAACAATCAAACTACACACTCAACTTGCACCGACAAATTATGAAAAAATGAAACTATAAATAACTAACGCAGCAAACTATACACCAAATCAAACAATTATAAACACCATATAAAGTTAAAAACATAATATGTGAACAATTGTACCTTCTATGACATGATCTTCAGGACCTACGGAGCCATCGGCACAGACATCGCAGACAACTCTACCGTGGATTTCACCGGTCCAAGCATTAACGGTGCAGGTGGTTAATGATACGATGATGATGAAGAGGTTCTTCATTGTTTGATTTGTTTTGTTTTGTGTTCCCATGGGCCATGGTTGTAAGTTACTTCGCTACTGCTTTGTTAAAGGTCGGGTCGTCGGTGGGTGGGTCGAATATGACCCACACGTAAGCTGCACTTTCTTTTATTAAATTTTGCTTTAAATATAGAATTTTACAATGTTCATCAAGAGTTACTTAATAATAATAATAATAATAATAATAATAATAATAATAATAATAATATTTTATTATATGAAGTCTCTTTACTTTTTCACGGCCTTGTTTATAACTCGTAGACGTGTAACTCGCTAGAGATGAGATTTATATCCCGAATACTGTTACCGTAGTCGTTTGGTACTTGTATTGGTATTTGTAGTTGTACCCGTACTTGTCTTTTCGATAAGAGTACAGGTACCTAGATTTACTGATTTTAGGTATGAGTACTTTCAGATATAGGTAAGGGTATTACAGGCACCCGTTAGAAATATTGTAGGGGGGTTTTTGTTGAGATTTTTAAAACTCATAACTCATACCGTGTTTTTATTGGGATATCATTAAGGCTTCACGCAACTTTTAAAGATCATTGGTTATCAAAATATTAAGGACTAACAGTTCTAATCAAACCAATGAAACTCTAGTTCTTTTATCTTCTTTTTCTAATTAATAATTAGCAACAACCATTATGAATGGATTTCATATTATGGTCAATTTGTTTCATTTTTAGTTTTGGTTATGGAATTACAGTTTTGGTATTATAGATAATTGATTGTCAGTACCGTACTGGTATCGATACAAAGTTTAGTGGAGATTTTCTTTAAAAAAGAACAAAGTGGTACCAAAGCGAGTATCCTACCTAAATACATGTATCATAAAATTCGGATAGGGGTATGAGTACCCGGATTTTCTGATTTTCGATACAGGTACTTTCGGGTACAAGTACGGGTACGATACCAATCACATCTCTATAACCCACATTTTGTGGTAGTATGTGTAAGTGTAAATAAAAAGGTAACGAATTTTATACATGAAAAGCGGTAAACAAAATCATTAAGTAGCTGTGATAACTTACATATTTGTAATTTAATAAAATTTATATCGAAACAATGATAGAAGTGAAAACGTGTGAACACTTTGCAACAACATATTTAGAATTAAACAAAAAATATCATGTTAAATAAGAAACTTACTGCTAGATTTAATGAAAAGATAAAACGTGAAAGCAAAAGTAAAAAATAATAGAGTTAAGTGCCATTTTAGTACCTGTGGTTTGAACAACTACGCAACTTTAGTACTTTTTTTGAATTTTTCGCAACTGGATACCCCATGTTAAAAAAACCGGCCATTTTAGTACTTTTTCGTTAACCCGTTTAATATGTCCATTAAGTCAAGGGCATAATAGTAACTTTGTTTTTATTTTTTTCGTTTTTCTTTTAACTCCTTCCCTTCCCCCTTTATTATCATCAAAACCCTAACTCCATATTTTCACTATCAGCCGCCTCCCTCCTTTCTTTACACCTTTCATCTACCTCCCTACCATGGTGGTTTGCTCATGCGGCTCACCAACAATTATTCGAACCTCCTGGACACCGTATAACCCCGTGAGACGATTTTATTGTTGTGCAAGACCGGTATGTTTCTAACCTACTTATTGTTCATGTACTTTGGTGTTGTTTCTAACCAAATTATTGTGAAATTGGAAGGGACGGAACTGTGGGTTTTGTTCTATGGCTTGATCCTCCTATGTGTCAAAGAGAGAGTGCTATTATACCGGGCCTTTTGAAGTCAATTAACGAATACAAAGAAAATGCAAGAGTCATGGTTAAGACGAACTCAACCCTTAAAGAAATTAGAAGAAAACTGGAGATGGAGAACAAAAGGCTCAAACAAGTTTTATGCATCTCATGGCTATTTTTCATTTTCTATAATGTATTTAATTGACAATCTAATGCAAGTATGTCTGCAAGTTTGATTATTATGTAGTTTTGTTGTTTGTATTCTACGTAAAAGGTGTGTTTGGTAATATGGTAAAATCTATGTTAAAGATTTGTTTGGTGTAATATGGTGTAACACTTACAACAACCAAATTGTGTTCATTGCAACCAAACGTTTATGTTAAAGAACAACCAATTATTCTAGCAGCCAAAGTGCAATAGCAACCAACCAAAACAAACCTAAACATTTAATACTAACCAAAGTGCAATTGCAACTAACCAACCAAAACAAACCTAAACATTTAAAACTAACCAAAGTGCATTAGAAACAACCAAACTGTGTTATGCAAGCCATAGAACAACATTTATAAGCAACCAAAACAAATCAAAACAAAGTTACCAAAACTGTAATAAACATAATACCAAAACAAACTAAAACAAACTTGCCAAAACCAAAACATGAATTATGCAACATAATAAACAACTTATCAAAACATAATACAAAGTTTTAAACTTACCACAATAAACAACACATCCAAAACAAAGTTTTAAACAAACCATTACAAGCAAAGTTTGGTACTAAACATTCAAACACTTAACATTAAACAAAATAACATAGGTAAAATAAAGTTTTAAACATCCAACCACTAACCAATTAGACTGCATCTTCTGTTCTAGCCCGCTTTGGTGTCTTGTCAGCTTGTGTTCTAGCATCCCCACCTCTTTTTCCCTTTGACTTAGCAGCCTTCCCTTTTCCCTTTGACTTAGAAGTCTCATCTTTTTTACCATTTCCCTTTGACTTACCCTTTGACTTAGCAGCCCCACCTTTGCTCTTGCCACAAGATCTCTTGTTATGTCCAATTTGCTTGCAATTATCACATTTTACAGAACCACCTTCCCTTGTCAATTTACCACCTTTTGAAAGTTTCTGGATCAACTCCTCAGCAGACTTCTTTCTATTTTTATTTGGTCTACCTATTTGCTTGTGATATTTTGGGGCTGTTAAGGTAGTTGGGCACTTAGACATTGGCCATAAGTCCATACGATTGATTGGGTCTAAGGTTTTTAAATAGACTTTTTTCCATGTCTCTAAATAATATGCTTCATCCACCCACTTCTCTGGTATGCCATCACCTATCCCATTCATGGCCATATCATAAATACAAGCTACTGCATGCCTACATGGCATGCCAGTCAGTTCCCATCTTCTACATGAGCAACTTCTTTGTTCCATATCCACAACTCTCTTCATTGGTTGGACTTGTAACCTGATATTGTGTACCTCCATTCCATATAACAGTGTAGTTGTTTGCTTCAGCCATGATTTTGTCAAACAACTTTTTTGCAACTGGTGTTAATGGCCCTTGAGTCCTAGCAATGGTCTTATGCACCACAACCATCCTTTTCATTTGATACTCCCTAATGAACTCAAGACAAGTAATAACAGGTTTGTCTCTTCCCAAAATCAACTGCCTATTAAAGACCTCACAAAGATTGTTCAATAAAACATCACACCTAGGCCTAACTGCAATAAATTGAAGGAAATACTCAATACACAATCACAAACCTTATATAAATTCAATTCAATGAACTACATATACTCTTTAGATAATGAAAAGACATAACACTGAAATAAGCTCTGGACCAATGCTTTGGTGGAATCTCTTTCAACCAATCATAGAGTGAAGTATCTTTGTCTTGGATTTCTTTCATACTCCTTTCAAATTCTTATGGTGTGGTTGCAAAGGCACATTTTTGAAGCATGTTTTTGAACACAACACCTCTCCACCTTGGCTTCATGTTCTCATGTATATGTCTTAAACAATACCTATGTTCAGCACTTGGAAACATCTTTTGCAAAGTTGGGATTATACCCTAAATACAACAATTAAATGCATGAATAATAATCAAACAAAAAAATCATATATATGTAAAAATCAAGAAAACATAAAAACCTTCTGCCTGTCACTTATGAAGGTGAAATTACTATTTGAATGCAGATCCAAATCATCCCCCAAACATTCTAAAAACCAGGTCCATCTAGTAGTGCTCTCAGCCTCCACAAATGAGTATGCAAGTAAATAGATTCCATTATTTCCATCCATTCCAACTGTTGTTAAGATCTGTCCTGGAAATGGCCCTTTCATAAAACACCCATCAAGGCCAATTAGATCTCTCCCACCTAGTTTAAACCCCTCCTTTAGTGCACCAAAACATATATATATTCTTCTAAACTGCTTTGATGGACTGCTAGGGTTGCAACAAGGTTCAACATCTAATTTGACTGTTGTACCGATTAGATCTGACAAGTTCTTCAATATAATCCCTTAGACTGCCATACTAAGCTTCATAATCTCCAAGAACCTTTTTTTCAGCCATGGCCTTAGCCCTACTAACCTGATATGGAGTAACTTGTATTTGAAATTTCTTTTGCAGATCTTCTAAAATATTTCTAGGCTTCTTGTTTGGATCACTTTTAACTGTGGGTTCAATTTCCCTAGCCAACCAATTGATGGTACACAAGTTAACATCTCTTGTTTGCAAACATTTTTTGTCCCAACCCATTTACTTTCACACCTAACAAGTCTTGGGTCCACACCTAAACAATTCACCTGATGTCTACGTTTATCATTTAGCATAACATGCAATTGCCTTCTTGAATCAATTGCATGTTGTTTAACCAACCACTTTATAGAATCCTTATCTATAAAAGTTTGGCCAACATAAAAAGGGCCACCAACATCTTATGCACCCATTTTCTTTTTCCTATTGATCCTATGAGCTTGTTGCAAAGGAGTCTCATCACCACTAATACTATCAAACTCCTCTAAGTCAATCTCTTCTAAAACTTCATCTTTATCATCCTGTTCGCCTTCATCACTTAAGTTAAACTCCACAGCAGCTCTGTAATCATTCATATCCACAGTAATAGCATCATCTAAATAATCTTCATCTACTATGTAATCAGAATCATCCTCCTCACTACCATTAGACCCCTTATCACTACCACCATTAGTTTCATCAGACCCCTTATCACTCCCAAAATCATCCTCCTCATCACCTTCATCATACCCCTTTTCACTCACATCAGATTCCTCTACATTGTTGTCAATAATACCTTCATCACTGCTAAACTGATAATCCTCCAATCCAATATTCAAATCTTCATCAATCCCCTCTCTAACTTCATCATTCCCCTCTTTAATGTTCAAATATTTCTTAGGATGTGTTTTAAAGTGTTCAACATATACCTCTATAACCCTAGTATTTTGAATCTTCTCTATCAATTCAATAACATCCCTATCACTACCTAAAGGTCTTAAACCATCCAACTCTTCTCCAGGGAGCTTGTAATCGTATGATACTAAATCTTCATCTAAATAACCAAGTTCTTCTAACATGTTCTTTAGAATAATAACTGAGAAATATTCAGAATGAACCTTATCAATATAGTCAACATGACCCAAAACGTATGTTTTCCCACCTGGACCATTGTTAAACTTCCCACCATGGACCATTGTTAAACTTCTAATGTAAAGTTGTAAGGGTTGTCTGCTGAAATTTCAAGGTAAAAAACATGTTAGAATTGAGAAATAAGTTAAACAATATTAAAGGATCATCGGATTAAAAGTGATTAAACGGATTAACTAACCGTATTCAACATATGCTTGGAAGTCAGATTGTTCTTGCCGAACAACCCACAATTCAGTCATTATCGATGATCGGATTCCTCAATTGCAGATGTCGAGTTGATAATTAGGGCTGTTTGTTGCAGGTTGATGATCGATGACGAAAACGATTGATTATTAGGGCTTTGGATTTGATTATTAGGGCTGTAACGTTGTAAAGGATTTGCTTATTAGGGTTAATAAAAGGGATTTTATTATCAGTAGTTAAAAGAAAAACGAAAAAAAACCAAAGTTACTATTATGCCCTTGACTTAACAGACAAATTAAACGGGTTAACGAAAAAGTACTAAAATGGCCGGTTTCTTTAACATGGGGTATCCAGTTGCGAAAAATTCAAAAAAAGTACTAAAGTTGCGTAGTTGTTCAAACCACAGGTACTAAAATGACACTTAACTCAAAATAATAATAAAACATTATAGTTAGAACTCGAAAAAATGACTAGAATTCACTTGGGAGTGAGATGACAAAATAAAGATTATGCATGTTGAGCAAAATTTTTACTATGTAGCTCATATGGGGATGGTGGGTTTAGGGTGGCGATGGCCACCCTTTGTTAGCTCTCCTACTGCAACTGTCACATCTTGTTTAAGCTGAAAGCTTAATGTCTTCTAAAAATTATAAATGTGATAACATATGCATTTCTTCTATTAGTACCCAGATCTATAATAATACTTTGGCATCCATATGGAACTGATTGTCTAAAACTAGCATAAAGACGATTGGCTTATAAATTCTTGTTTGTTTTACTACTAGTTGACGAAGCATGCGAGTTGACAAAACACGCACGTTGCGACAGGTTCATGTTGGAATATGGTCGGTACATGTTCAGTTCATTATAGTACCACACTAACCAAAAGAGAAAACCCGAGCGTGATATGCTAGAAAGAATATCGACTTCCTGAATAAAACTAAAAAATTAAAAATCAGTTATTATCACTAGCACCCTCTATGTTTATATATTTTTCTTTCATTTTTGTTTCAAATTTTTATATATGTATTTACAATTTTTATCTTTTTTTACCATTGTTTTTATCTTTAGCGCCCTCTATGTTTGGATGCTTTTAATGAAACTGTTAACTTTATAACTCTAATTTCATATTTTACACCATAATTGAACCAATTTTTAATTAAAGCAGAAAATATGATTATAGTTATAGTTATGAGTTTTTTTATAATGAAAGGCCTCGTTATCGGCGCATCACATTTGGACGTTAGGTTTACTCATAAACACAATTCTAAATATTATAGTTAATTAAAAACTTTCGCGAAATATTAAATAGCCAACCATTCGAGACAATCATCCATAATTTGTCTTTTAAAATATAACGTAAAATATAGTAATTAAACATCATGACAAAATTTTCAGATGTCAGTCTTGTCCAATCTTGCCATGTGTCCTCCTCAAGCTAAATGTTTCAATCTATTCACCTACGTGCATACTAAAAGTCAGCCACGCTGAGTGAGTTCTAGTTAATACAAGCAACATACAATACGTTCTTATATTACATTTTTGACATTCTTTACTTTTTTTCATACATACATAAGTATATACTTTCATTCTTACTTTCATACTTTCTTTCTCTTGTACCTCATATTTTATCTTTCTTCACATAAATACTTATACATTTTAAAGAGCATTTCGCCATATGATCTCACAGATATCATTAGGGTCTGCCACCCTTAAAGAGCCTCTCGCCCTATAACCTCACAGTTATTATTAGGGTCTGCCACCCTCCTTCACAGATATTATTAGGGTCTGCCACCCTCCTTCACAAATATTATTAGGGGCTGTCACCCTTACCGTCAATTCATTCATATCATACTTTCCTTTTCTTCTTATAAGTTTTATATAATTTCTTACATACACATTAATCTATAACATACATAAATCATACATACAACATATATAAACAATCACATCTTTAAACTATCTTCTAACAGTACAGACAATATCCGAAGGTCGTTCATGTACCGTCAAGCATGCATTCATAACTTTCACATATATCATAATAGACATACATTTACCACTTAAGGTAAGTGTATTAACTAATCACATCGAGTATGCACACAACCCCGAAAACATAACAAGGAATGGGGCTAAAAACTCACCTAGATCCTGTTGCGTTCACCGTTAATCGTTATCCCCTTCCTTAATTGTGCACGGCTAACTGTTATATATATAAATATAAATATGAATATATATATATATATATATATATATATATATATATATTTGTTAATTAACCGTATAATTGATTAAGTTGGTATTTTAGTTAACCAATGTATTTTCTAAGTTGGGCTTGTTTGTTAAGCTCAAGATGATGGGCTAGTTTGTTTTAAATAGGATATGGGCCTAGCAATTGCGGACTTAGTTAAATCTGGGCCTGGTTGGGTCAGGCCCACAGACCATAACAGACCATTAAGTGGCTGAGAACACTACACATAGAACTCACGGAGAACTAGTGACTGAGAACCCTTGTCACCGAGAACTCCATAGAGTGACCGAGAACCCTCAGGTTTGACCGAGAACCCTCTACAGATGTTTTCAGCTCATCTTTCTATCTTTTCGTTTCTTTCCTTAGCCTAGTTAGTTGTTATGGGTCCATATCATGAATTTTAACCACTTTTCTCCACCATTCTTAACCGTTTAACACCCATTAAACCCACGGCTTCAAGATCTAACCCGTTTCAGTCATAAAGTTTAAACCTTTATAATGTTAAAACGTTATAGGCTAGATCTAGGGTTTATCTATGAGACGTATATTGCCATAGGTCCATTAAGTTCATTTTAATCATCAAGTTTGTATTTTTTTGAACCATTTAGACCCGATCTACTCTAGGGTTTAGTTTAATGGCAAACCGTTCACAAAAATGTAACCTTTAATCGTAGAGAACATACCTTTTGATGTTTCTAGGTTACGGTTAGCTTTGGTTATGAACCTTGATCTTGTATTTAGCTTGTATATCAAAGATTTATCAAAATAAATGTTTGCTTGATCTCACTTAACCTCCTCTCTCTCTCTCGGCCGTAAATGGTAAGAGGTGTGTGTGTTTTAAGGTGTAGAATGGATGGAAATGGAAAGGATTAGGGTTTAAGAGACATTTATATTCCCTTAATCCCATTGACTTAAAGCTCATCTTTCCTTTTTGATTCATAATTAGCTCCATCTAACTAGCCTACTTATCATTCTATCTTTATTATTTTACTATTCCCTTAATAACTCAAGTAAACTTTCCCGTCATAACATATCAATATAAAATATTATTATTTGAAATTTCAGGATGTTACATATAACCAAACCAAACTGACTTTACACACCTCTATTTACCTACTCTAATATGACTCAAACTAGAAGACCTCTAAAACCGATAACTCAAAACAATTATAAATAAACAAATTCAAATAACATAATCAAATTTATGCTAATCATTCATTATCTTCTCTTTTTAAATATTTGTTGAACCCAGTTTGACTCTATAAAATCATGTAGCCTCCCCTCTCGGTCTCTCACCTCACTTCTCTTGATCTATTTTTCTTCCCCTACGTACGTACGTTAATCGATAATCATCTGTTATCTCCATAAACAAATTAACATGTATACAATTATCTACTACATTAATATCTAATCCGTATATCCTGGTATATGCTAATTATTTATATATTTGTTTCATTGTATGCATAGATAGTTATAATTTATTGATGACATGGGTAGTCTTACCCACCTACAAACTAAATAATAGAAAAACAGCTTACAAATGGTAACAATAGTTATGATTATTATAAGTTTAAGCCTTTTATATTATTTGAAAAAAAACCTGTATTTATTTATGTACAGATGCAATTTTATAATTAATATTTAATTATTAGTTTATAATACAAATTCTAATTTTGATCACAACTGTGCATAAACCATTGGTATATTAGAAACTATTTAACTTAAAAGCACTTAATTTGTTTTAGCCCACAACATAGTCTCAAACTTTACCATATTTTCATAGAAATCATGAAGTGGAAGATTGTATAATTAATAACACATGGTAAAGGGGCGTTGTTTGGAAGTAGTTATATAGATGAGTAATTATTCATTAAATTTAAAGAGAAAAATGACTAGAATATCTATTTAACTTAACTAGTCATTGTTTCCACTTTGTTCATAAGGTTGATCGTAGTGGGGCGACACATGCTCACTTTTGGGGCGATTTTTTGGGTGAACACCGCCCCAGGCGATAACGGGGGGGGGGGGGGGGGGACGATTGTTTGTTGTCGCCGAATTGTCATTACTTTCATCAACATATTATCCAACATGATTGTTTAAGCTAGCAGCCATGCAAAATTTAATTTTTGGCAAAATAGCGACCAAAGCACAATCATGCTCGTCATATATAACCAATCGGACCTAACCACTTTCATACTTTTAAAAACTGACTGCAATCAAACACGTGGTTAGGATGATTTACGTATTTTTACATATTAAATAAATAATAAATATTATTAGTAATCTTCATATGGAAATAATAAATAAAAAGAATTAAGTACATGAAAGAATTATTAAATAGACTACATGATTTCTTATAGATGATTATTTGCAGAATGGATACCAAAAACTTTAAGATGTTGAATGATCTTGGTAATGCTAATGACAAATCAGTTATGTTGGCAAGGGTCTTAAGAAAGTGGATAAACCATGTGCTTGACAAACCTCTTATCATTATTTCTTTGGATTTGATATTACAAGATGAAGAGGGAAAACTTGATTATAACTATAATAATTACTTTACATTTTGTACCAAATAAATGATAATATGTGTTTTTTTAGTTTCTTCAAGGGAAATAAAGTTCATGCTTCTATTCCATAGCAACTTATAAGCTACTTTGATAACAAGATAAATGAATTCAGCTAGTATAAAATATCAAAAGCAAGTTTTGGAGCTTATGCTTATATGTACAAGTATGTGGAAAACTCACATAGAGTAAATCTGTCCAAGAAGATTGATGTAAAACTATGTGATGATTTTGTCGGAAACATTCACGCATTCAACTTTACAACCATTGACACATTGTTTTCTGGAACAATTGCTGCTGATACATGCAATGGTTAGTACATTTACATACTAAGTTTTAACGTTAGATTTTTATTGACTCTCACATTGACATATTATTACTATTACTTTGTCAATGTAAGAGTCAATAAAAATCTAACGTTAAAACTTAGTATATAAATGTACTAACCCGTGCATGTATCAACAGTAATTGTTCCACAAATCAACATGTCAATGGTTGTAAAGTTGAATATGTGAATGTTTCTGACAAAAATAATCACATAGTTTTACATAAGACATTCTGGACATATTTACTCTATGTGAGTTTTCCACATACTTGTACATATCAACATAAGCTCCAAAACTTGCTTTTGATATTTTATACCAGCTGAATCTTTTATCTTGTTATCAAAGTAGCTTATAAGTTGCTTTGAAATAGAAGCATGAACTTTATTTCCCTTGAAGAAACTAAAACAAAAAAAACAACATATTATCATTTATTTGGTACAAAACGTAAAGTAATTATTATAGTTATAATCAAATCTTATCTCTTCGTCTTATAATATCAAATTAAGAGAAATAATAATAAGAGGTTTGTCAAGCACATGGTTTATCCACTTCCTTAAGACCCTTACATGCATAACTGATTTGTCATTAGCATCGCTAAGATCATTCAACATTTTAAAGTTTTTGGTATCTATTCTGCAAATAATCATGTATAAGAAATCATGTGGTCTATTTAATAATTCTTTCATGTACTTAATTTTTTTTTATTTATTAT
Organism: Bidens hawaiensis; assembly: GCF_021521415.1. Lineage (NCBI taxonomy): Eukaryota > Viridiplantae > Streptophyta > Magnoliopsida > Asterales > Asteraceae > Bidens > Bidens hawaiensis. The sequence goes on from NW_027492773.1 coordinate 512,352, forward strand.
TTTCATAAAAAAATAACTAATAATATTTATTATTTATTTAATATGTAAAAATACGTAAATCATCTTAACCACTTGTTTGATTGCAGTTAGTTTATTAAAAGTATGAAAGTGGTTGGGTCCTATTGGTTTATAACGAGCATGATTATGCTTTGGTCGCTATTTTGTCAAAAACTAAATTTTTAATGGCTGCTAGCTTAAACAATCAGGGTTGGGTAATATGTTGATGAAACTAATGACAATTCAGTGACCAAAAACACTCCCCCCCCCCCCCTTTATCGTTCATTTATCGCCTGGGGGCGATGTTCACCTAAAAAACCATCCCAAAAGTGGGCATCTGTCGCCCCACTACAGACAATCTAATGGACAAAGTGAAAGCAATGACCTGTTAAGTTACATAAATATTCTAGTCATTTTTCCCTTTAAATTTAATGAATAATCCCTCATCTATATAACAACTTCCAAAACAACACTCCTTTATACAACCTCCACCTTCATGATCTCTATGGAAGTAAGGTAAAGTTTCAGACTGCGTTGCGGGTTAAAACAAATTAAGTGTTTTTAAGTTAAATAGTTTCTAATATACCAATGGTTTATGCACAGTTGTGATCAAAATTAGAATTTGTGTTATAAACTAATAATTAAATATTAATAATAAAATTACATCTGTACATGAATTAATACAGGTTTTTTTCAAATAATACAAAAGAGTTAAACTTATAATAATCATAATTATTGTTACTATTAATATTAAGAGAAAATTCTCATAATAGCCCATTTAGAGAATGTGTTTCCAAAATTATCACCACTAATTCAAGTTTTCAACTTTATCCCTTTGGTATCTCGTTGCCGACGACATGATAGCGAACACCGACGATGCGTTACTGAAACAAATAGGATAACAACACGTGGCCGGAATCTGTGTTGACGATGCGTTATGTTGCTAACGTAGGGTAGCAGTGATGCGTTAGCTGATAACGCATCGCTGCTACCCTATGTTAGCAACATTAACGCGTCGTCAACCCTATGTTATGTTAACACATCGTCGGTGTTCCCTAACATGTCGTCGGCGACGAGATACGTTTATGTTGCTAACATAGGGTAGAAACGATGTGTTATCAGCTAACGCATCGTGGAACCCCTGCTTTAAACATTAACGCATCGCTGCTACCCTATGTTAGCAACATAACGCATTGTCAACCCTATGTTATGTTAACACATCGTCGGTGTTCGCTAACATGTCGCCGACGACGAGATACTAATGGGACAAAGTTGGAAACTTGAATTTGGAGGGACAAACTTGGAAACACATTCTCTAAATGGGCTATTATGGAAATTTTCACTAATATTAAAGTATAAGTTAACCTAATGCAAGTTCAACTTAGACGACTTATCATAATATTACATAATTTATTATTATTATTAGTTATAAGATATGTATATCATATTGCACCTCTTTATTTTAGAATGTTTTATCTTCATATTTGATTAAAAAAGTGATTGCTATTATTAATTTAAACTTACATAAAAACTACCATCTGACTAATTAATACATTATTTGATTAGAAAATCACCTGAAGCAATCCAAATAAAACCTTTGCCTATACTAAATAACCTAAACTGAAAGCAAAAGCAAATTGACCCAAATAATAATAAAAATAGGTAAAATGATTAGTTGAATGGATACCGTAAAGTTGGTTATGTGATGTTTTTTAAGTAAATTAAAAAAGGTACTTGATATGTATTACTGCACCAGTATATAATCATGGTTATGATTATAGAATTTTACTTAAATATATTATTAATGTTCATATAAATTTACCAATCTCGATTCATGAGGTTAATACCTTGATTTTAATTATAATATACATAAACTAATCAGCGAATTTAAATATAACAGTATGTTGGGTTTCGATGGTGATCAGTCAAAATTTATTTATTAAAACCCGGTTCAATAAATATATCAAATAATAATTACTCCAATTAATTAATATAAGTGCAGCGGAATAAAACGAGTAATCAACACTTTAACGAAACCGACAGGATCCGGTTACAAAACCATACAAGCACGGATATAATAAACAATTTATTATTAACTACCAATAAGATATATATACCTTTGCGGTTAATGAATAACCGTTGGAGACACCGAGGTAATGATAGGTGACGAAGCAAACACGAACGGGTGCGACAGATGGCGAGTGGCCGACGTGTGGCAGGCGACGTGCGGGGCTGATGCAGGGGCAGCAGGTCGCAGCAGTGGCAGTCACATCGGTGGCTGGTGGTAGCTCGGAATGGCAGCAGTGGCCGGTGGCTTGTGCAGCGGCCTACAACGGTTGTTTTTATGGTTGACGTGAGTACAATATATTTGGAGTTTTGTTACGTGAATGTAAACAGGAGCTAAAGAATAATTAGGTTTTTCTATATTTATGATTATGATAGTGCATAATCATAATAATATAACAACCGGGCCTCATAGTCTAATTCGATCCAATTCTCGTTTAAAGTTCGAATCAGTTTATTTATGTAGTAAATAAACATAATTTATTTATTATTTATATTTAGTATAAATAATAAATTCCGCCTTATGAGTATTTATGAGCATGTGTATAATTATATAAAAATAATGCGTTCTATTAATTGTTCGTCATTACGGTTAAGCAAGTTAAGCGGATTTTGTGTCCGTTACCCAATGTGTAACTCTTACGGGTCATAACTCGGTCGGCCGCGTTAATTTAATCGGACCGGTCCATATTTTTCAACACAGTAATCTAACATAGCGTATGTAGCTGTAGCTGACTTTCAACTTGTACGTATTGTTGGATGTGGATGTTAAAGAAGACAACTAAAAAAATAAAATAAATGATGATGTATATATAATGATTTTCTTATTAGTTGTATTATACTTATAATAGGTAAAGATACAATCTAGATTAAATAGGAGTTTGAATTAACTAATTTAAGATTTTTTTTTTATAAATTTCCTTAAAAAAACCATTCTTATACATAATAATTTTCTTATGAGTTGTATTATATTTATAATAAATAATGATACAACCTATATTAATAGGGATTTTAATTAACTAAAACTATAGTTGTTATTGTTATTATTTTGCTGGAATAAATTTTTTTTTTATAAACAATATCTTAATTGAACGAAATCAATTGAGGAGGTTACATTGTGTAAAGAAAACAACTACAAATGTCTTAACAGCCCTTCTTTTAAGCTTTATTTCACTGCATTACGAATCTTGTCCATAGCCTTTACAAATGAACCATATTACAAATCTCCATTTAATTTGTATTAATTGTGTATAATAATAAATCGTCTATGTTGCAAGTTAAATGATTTATCGGTTGAGCAATGAGGCAAACATGAGTTGGTTCCATGTATCGGGTAAGCCAAGAACACACCAATGGCTACAATCGACACCCGTGTCACTATAGGACGATGGATGTGCATCTTTCCTCAATTGAGACAACGTTGTTATATCCCCGCAACGCACCAGTGGTGTTTACCAGGTTTTTTAGTTATCGTCTCTATCCTCAAATGGACTATGTTTTAATTCTTATGTTCCATTATTAGCTTTATATATTTTATAACTTGAACCTTATGATTATACATAACCAGATTTCGTTTTCATACATGCAAGTGTGACCAAAGTTGGACACTTTATGTCACTCTTTGGTGATAAATTACAACTAAAAGTCTATGGCTCGACAATCATATGCAATCATCAGAAAGTTGAGTCTATCCATCGAGTGTCTAACAAAGCGTGCTCGAGCCAGACTCAACTATTAATCTGCTGGATTCTGGTAATTTTGTCATTTGTGATTATTAAGAAATAAAAATTGCTAGTAATGATATACATGTACCTTTATATCCTGATATGTTTGAGGTATTGGAAGTATTACTTGTAGAATCCACATTGATACAACTATTCACCACAATCTCTTCATTGTATAGGAGCAGCTTTGCATAATGAAAAAAATAAATACTATTAACATATTTGATACATGTTCTAAATTTACATCATGCGTGAAAGAAATGAAAGGCAACATAGTAGAGAGTGCATGCCTTATATTTCCAAACCGAACGATGGTCCATACACCACGTTCTAGCCTTTGTCTAGCAGCTTTTTCAGAAGCAAGCTCCAAACCAATCTAAATGCATATAAAATGATCATAAAAGTATATGCTTTAGATATAATATGATTTCTTTTAAAAAACAATTATAGACCTTTTGACAACATTAGTTGATTTATCTAAACGTGTAGCCTTTTCAGCTTCAACAAATGAACTTTCACCCTGGTTTAGTTGAAATGCTTAAAAAGTATCCTTTTAAGTATCTTAAGTCTACACATTAAACTAACTATTAATATGTATCATTTATTAGCCACTTTATATATATTATTCCTTAATATGTATCATTTATTAGCCACTATATATATATTATTCCTGTGTATTGCAAACCTTTTAGGCTATTGTACAGGCCAAAATAACATTAAAAATAGGAAGATAATTGAAATCGTTAATGAGACACAATTATATACTTGGTAACAGAGATTAGAAGCACCAATTAACTAAACGATAACAACATTAAAACTTAGCTAAATAAGGCGAAAAAATACATATTCAGAAATTTTGTAGCCCCTTATCGCCCCCCCACTATGTATAGCCTTATAAATTAGCAACTACCACAGTCAACCCCATCCCTATAGGAATTAGGCAGAAGGCTAGGCGTACGAGATGTATAACTCTTTGCCTCTTTTTATCATTCTTCTAACACTAGGTGAACGAAAGACGGAAAAAATAAAACGAGTATAAAGATTATGCATATTGAGCACGATATCTACTGCCTAGTTCATACGGGGATGTTGGGTTTAGGGTGGCGATGTGCCACCCTTTGTTACCTCTATTATTACAACTAGTTGACGAAGCATGTATGTTGCAGTAGGGACTTGGTCAGTACATGTTTGGTTTGTTATGGTACCACATTTGTTATATATAGCAACCGAAAGAGAAAAATCCAAGAATGATATTCTCGAAAGAATATCGATACATGTTTTAAGGTTTTTAATAAAATTAGAGAGACGAATTTATATACTTTAAAATTAATATTATTGTTGGTATTAAGAGCAGATTAAAGGTAGAAGATGATAATAAGCAGGGAAATCACCGATCATTTTATTGAATAATCTGAAGTACATGCACATGAATTCTAGGGTTACAATATAAAAATACAAAAACAATTAGAAGAAGTCTAAGGAACAACGTTCACATCCCTGGAGACTAGGACAACTCAACAACCTGAGTATATCCATTTATTCAAACAAATAACATATGCATAAAAGAAAATAAAACGTGCATGACTTAAAAAAAACAATCCTTGCTAGACTGTTTTGGGTCATCATTCAATACCCTCCCTTGAGCCAAACTCCAGGACTCCAAGTTGATGCCGAAAACACACGAACTTTTCTCTGGTAAGCGCTTTTGTCAAGACATCTGCAAGTTGTTTGTTTGTGTTGCAATAACGAAGAGCCACCACATCTTGAGCTACCATATCTCTAACAAAATGATGCTTTAACTCAATATGTTTTGTTCTACTATGAAGAATAGGATTCTTACTCAGACTGATTGCTGAAACGTTGTTACAATAAATTGTAGTAGCTCCTTCTTGAGTTAGCCCGAGATCATCTAACATTCTTCTAAGCCATATGGCTTGACAAGTTGTTGCAGTTGCTGAAATGTATTCAGCTTCGGTACTTGATAAAGCTACTGTAGTTTTCTTCTTAGAACTCCAACTCACAGCCCCGCTTCCGATTGAGAAAACATATGCAGATACACTCTTCCTGTCATCCAAACAACTGCCCAATCGCTGTCGGAAAACCCACATAATTAACTTTTGTTCCTTTCTTGTACCAGATACCGTAACCCACAGTACCAGAAATATACTTTAAGATTCTTTTTGCTGCTCCGAGATGAACTCTAAACGGTGTTTTCATGAACCGTGACACTATACTCATCGCATGACTAATATCGGGCCTTGAGTGAGTTAAGTATATCAATCCCCCTACCAAGCTTCGATACACCGTTTCATTCGTTTTATCCGCCTCATCATTCACTTGATATTTATCATTGGAATTCATTGGTGTGTTCTGTATATTGCAGTCCTCCACGTTGAACTTCTTTAAAAGGTTCCTAGCATACTTCTCTTGAGAAAGAAATATACCAAACTTGGTTTGCTTCACTTCCAACCCCAAGAAGTATTTGAGGAGACCAAGATCGGTCATCTCAAATTCCTTCATCATACCATCCTTAAACTCGGAAATCATCTTGGGAGATTGGCTTGTGTAAATAATGTCATCTACATATAACCACACATACATCAACCAATCACCTTCTTCATTTTTTACATATAACGTTGGCTCATTTTGGCTTCTAATATACCCATTTTTGTTGAAATATCCATCAATTCTTGAGTACCAAGCTCTATGAGCTTGTTTCAAGCCATATAAAGCCTTCTTCAACTTATAGACTTTCGTTTCTTGCCAGGATACTTCAAATCCTTCCGGCTGTTGGACATAGTTTTCTTCGTTTAGATCACCGTTAAGAAATGCCGACTTAACGTCTAGTGATAAATGAGCCAACCAAGTTGTGCAGCCACTGATAAAACAACACGAATAGTTTCAAATCTTGCAACTGGTGCAAACGTTTCTTGATAATCAATTCCTTGTTGTTGCAAATAACCTTTAGCAACTAATCGAGCCTTATGCTTCACCACTTTACCTTTAGGCCCAATCTTTGTTTTATACAACCATTTCAAACCAACTAGATTCTTCCCAACCATTCCTTTCAATAGCATCGAGTTCATCTTTCATTGCCTTTTCCCAAACATCTTTCCCAGCGGCTTCCTTGAAGCATGTTGGATCTGTTGCTGTGAGAGCAAATTGACATGTATCAAACTCATCATAGATCGGATCCTCAACTTCAGGAGCTCTCTCATAGACTCGGTTTAGAGAATGTAGTTTGGGCCGAAGTGGTTCTGATGAAGATTTGGGTGTAGTTGAACCGAATGATTGTGTAAGTGGGGTTGTAGGCTTGGCTTGTTGGAAGGTTTCTGATTGAACAGGAGAGGAGGCTGAATTGGGAGTAATGACATTTGGAGTTTGGGATGAATTTGTTGGCTAGAGAAGGATCAGTTGCTTCGGATGAGGGTATATTTGTATGTTCAATGTCAATAGGAAATGGATCAATGAAGCTAATATCAAAGAGTTTTGTAGGTGAGTCTTTGGAGAAATCCCACTTTGAATCTTCATTAAATACCACATCCCGGCTTGTCAAAAATTTCTTTGTGAGAGGATTGTAAAGTCTATAACCATGAGATTGGGAAGAATACCCAATAAAGATACACTTCTCCGATCTACTATCGAGCTTTCTTCGCATCTAGGCAGGTACCAACCCGTGGGCAACACACCCAAAGGTTCGTAGATGACGGACCGAGGGTTTTGTGTTGTTCCATGCACCCCACGGTGTGCGATTAGTAACCGCTTTTGTTGGTGCTATATTAATCAGGTACACTGCAGTGGCTACACCTTCAGCCCAAAAACAATTTGGCAACCCTTTATGCTCGAGCATACTTCGAGTAAGACCCATGATGGTTCGATTCTTTCTTTCTACTACTCCGTTGTGTTGAGGAGTGTAAGGAGGAGTAAGTTCTCGTTTAATACCGTGAGTGTCACAAAAAGTATTAAACTCATTGGAAATAAACTCACCCCCTCTATCACTTCTTAACACCTTGATTGAGTTGCCACAATCGTTTTCAACAAGAGCCTTGAATAATTTAAACTTGCTGAAAGTTTCAGATTTATTAGTAACGAAATAGACCCAACACATACGTGTTGAGTCATTAATGAATAAGAGGTAATAGAAACTACCACCCAGGCTCGGAACTTGCATGGGTCCACATAAGTCGGTGTGAATAATTTCACATTTCTTAGTGGCTCTCCATGATTTCGAATTAAATGAATCCCTTGATTGTTTCCCAACAACACAATCATCACATGACTCAAGGACTTTGAAACTCGGAAGTCCTAATACCATACCTTTTTCATGTAAAAGTTTCAGCCCCGAGGTGTTATAGTGGCCATACCTTGAGTGCCATAGAAGAGTGATAGGATCAGTTTCAGGTTTGGCAGATTTGGCATTCTCCGTCTTTGAAGCATCGACAAGAAACATATTGTTATTTGCAAGTTTCACTGTCATAAGAACAAGTTTTGTAGCTTTGCATGTGACAACACATTGGTCATCATCAAATAAGAGAGAGTATCCTTTTCTCATTAGCTGACCCACGCTAAGGAGATTGTACACTAGGTCGGGAGCCAAATAAACATCATCCAGCAACTTATAGCTACCATCTGGCATGTCAATTTTGATAGAGCCTTTTCCTTCAACTTTGACTTCTCTCTTGTCACCAAGATGAATCACAAGCTTGAATGAGTTGTCAAGCGTAGCAAAGTTATGTTTGAGTCCTGTCATATGGTTAGAGCAACCAGAATCAAGAAACCAAAGACAAGTTTTGTTACCGGTAGTAGACGTGTTTGTCATCAGTGACAGTTGTGGTTCTGAAACAATAGCCATGAAGAGCTGAGGTTCATCTTTGATGCTTTCTGCAGCATGGTTATCCTCATCATTAGCTACATTAACGTGTTGCTCCTCATTATACCAACACTCTTGCTTTTGATGCCCAAATTTGTTGCATATTGTGCATTGAGGTACCTTGTTTCTGTCGAAGCTTTTTTCTCGGCCTCAACCTTTGAGGTTATTCCGGCCCGTTCCTCTTGATCCGGACCCAGATTGAGATCCAATTTGATTCCGGTTAAACATAACTTGGAGGGGATGCTCATCAATTTTGTTTTGTTTTTCTGGATTTTTTCTATTCAGTCTTTCTTCATGCGATTGTAGAGACCCCATAAGTTTAACTGGGTTAGTTTAGTTAAGTCGTGTGAGACCACTATAGAAGGTACTACATAATCGAACCTGGGGGTTAGACTTCGTAATACCTTCTCAACCACGGTTTGGTCTTCAACGACTTCACCATAAGCACGTCTTTGACTCACAATACACAAGATTCTGGAAAAGTAATCACCGATTGGCTCATCATCTTTCATTGTGAGATTCTCAAAGTCTCGTCTTAGACCTTGAAGTTTGATTGATTGAACCTGTGTGTCACCTTGGAACTCCATCTGGAGAGTGTCCCACGCTTCTTTGGTTGTAGTTGCAGATGCAATACAAAAGAATAGTTAGCCTGCTGGATTATGGCCAAGGCGAATGTGTCTCTTCTTTGAGCATTCTTTTGATTTTGGGCATCCGCCTTACCATAGATGCCAGTTTCTACCAGCTCCCATAAATCTCTGGATCTCAAGATAGTCTTCACCCGTATACTCCAATACTCATAGCCAGCGCCTTTGAATACTGGAATCGGAATGGCAGAGTTTGAGCTTGTTTGATCAGCCATGATGAATTAGGGTTTCGATGAGGATGAATAAGTAGAGCACTTTAACCAGGCTCTGATACCAAATATGTTGGTATTAAGAGTAGATTAAAGGTAGAAGATGATAATAAGCAAGGAAATCACCGATCAATTTTATTGAATAATCTGAAGTACATGCACATGAATTCTAGGGTTACAATATAAAAATACAAAAACAATTAGAAGAAGTCTAAGGAACAACGTTCACATCCCTGAAGACCAGGACAACTCAACAACCTGAGTATATCCATTTATTCAAACAAATAACATATGCATAAAAGAAAATAAAACGTGC